>NW_020699112.1:0-17489 GCF_002925995.2 Terrapene triunguis
AAAATTCCTGCTGAATGACCCGCCCTGGGAGCGAGTTACCAGTGACCCAGGGCTGGGACAGCAGGAGGGTGCAGGTTGGGGGGGAGAGCCCAGGGCTGGGGCAGCAAGGAGCGGGGGGGAGCCCAGGGCTGGGGTGGGGGGCAGCCAAAATTTTTTTTGCTTGGGGCAGCAAAAAACCTAGAGCCGGGCCTGACTCTATGCAATCTCCCTCCTGCACTGCTCCTAGACCGCCCTTCTCCCTCATCCTCCTTTCCCTTCCCCCACTCCTCAGCATCCAGTACCGGGCAGAGAGCCGTTGATATAGCCGTTGATAGCGTGCAGCTGAGCCAAGGGCAGAGGAGTTCCTGTGTTGTTGGGCTCTGGGTACCAGCTCTTCCCTGGGGAGAGAGACAAAGAAGTTCAGCTGGGAGAGTTTTTAGCAAAATGCAATTCATGGAGTGTGATCTGCTGCAAGAGCTGAGGCCTTAGCGTCTGGAGCCTTGCAATCCTGGAGTGGGCAGCAGTGCGCTCTCGGGTGAGAGCCCCCTCACGCTGGGACTCGGTCCCCTGACTGTTCATTCTCCTGAACTGGGGGCGCCAGACTATGCTGCCAGGCCTTTCCAGGCCGCAATCAGGCTGCTGGTCAAACATTATTTTTTTATTCTGATTGATTTATCCTGTTTGATTGGATGTCCTGGGCCCAGCATGTTTCTGTGAAGGACGGGGCTCCTTCAGAGCTCTGCCTTCGGTATATTTGGAGTGACTGCAGCACAGCACCTGTGCACTGTTGTTCTGGGTGCTAATCAGTGAGGCTTCGGTGCAGCAAAGCAACTCAAGGACATGCATGACTTGCAGTGTGTGAGGTCAGCAGGACAAGTTAAAATTAAGCATGTACCCAAGTACTTTGCTGGGTCAGGGCCTTAGCACTTGGGTTATTGTGATGATGTGTGCATTCCAATTCCCTGAGATAGTTAGCTAGTTAGATTACATAGAAGGTGTGTATGGGGGGAGGGCTGTATGGCACTAGATAGATAGATAGAGTTGTCAAGGCTGATTCCCCACTCTGGCACTTCAAGTGCAGAAGGTAGGGGCCTGCAAGGACTCTAAAAATTAATACTTGCCACTGTATTGTATTAAACAGGCTTGTATTAAACTCCCAAGGTTACAGCTTTTTTCTGACCTTGGATTGGTAAACCACCCAAGTGTAAAATTACTCTGAGAACCCAGGAAGGCGCACTTGGGAATTCCTCCCTGTGGGGTACCCTCAAGCTCTTTCACACCCTCCTCTGGGGAAGAGCTGAGAAAGAAAAACAAAGAAAATCAGTTGTTGCCACCAGCTAATAAAAAAAAATGTGCAAAAACCTCTTAAGACACAGAACTCCAAACCTGTTCTTAAAAAAGGTAAATGTTATTAAAAAAGAAAGAAAGAAAATACATCTGAAAACTCAGGCTACTGCTAGATTTAAAAAGAGCAAATACAAGAATTAAGCATTAAAAATAGCTCTATTGAGGTCCAGCTTAAAGGTTACAAGCAAAACAAAAGCACCTGGGGTTAGCACAGAGGAATCCACAAGCCATAAAAAATAAAAGGGATAAACCTAATCACGTCTTTCTAGACATTTCCTAATCTACTTACATATCTGTGGTTTTAGATGAGTAGTTTCTAGGTATGATACTGATGATTTTTCATACCTGGCCCAAAGCTTCTTACAGCATCATTGCTCCCTGTCTACTTCTCCCCGAGAACAACAATAGACAGACAAAAGGGGAGTCTTGTTTCAATTAAAAAAGTTCTAGCCTTCCCATTGGCTCTTTTGGTCAGGTCCCCACTCACTTCCTTTTACCTATGCATCACAGTGAGACTTTTAATCCTTTACAGGTGAAGAAAGTAGAGAACAGCTACTGAGAGGGATTTTATAGCTAACTGGCTGGCTGGGTCCATAAAAGGGAACTACTCCCCTTCATTTATCACAAGAGTGTATGGCATTAGATAGATAGATAGATAGATAGATAGATAGAGGGGGCGTACGGGGATAGATAGATTAGATTAGATATGTTGGTGTGTATGGCGATAGATAGATCCATCCATCCATACATACATACATAGAGGGGTTGTATGGGGAATAGATAGATAGATAGGGTGTGTGGGGATAGATAGGTAGATACATAGAGGGGGTGTATGGGGATAGAGAGAGAGAGAGACAGAGAGAGAGACAGAGAGAGAGAGATGGGGGTATCTGGGGTAGTAAGGGGCTGATCCTGAGAGGTGCTCAGTTCCCATTGTAAAGTGCTGAGTACCCTCTATTCCCACTGAAGTCAATAGGAGTTGAGGTTGCTCAGCACCAGTAAATCTCATCACAATCTAGATTTCCTCTATGGGTTTGACTGCCCTGTGGTCTGAAGGCTGTTTTTTCCATATGCTAGTGGGAATGCAGGGGCCGGCAAAAATTCTTTGCACCTGGGACATATCAAGTGAGTTAGAGTCATGAGGGTCCCGCTCTGAGAATAAAACGAGTGGCCCAGGACGCTGAACCTCGTGGCCAGGTGGAGGTTATCCTCCAGAGCCGTGATGCAGGAGACCAGATTTCAAATACCAGTCCTCGTGTCTCACCCCTCTGGCTGGCAGAGTGGAGAATCTAGACTGCAGTCAGAGGTGGGACTGCAGCATAGGGATATAGACCCACGCTAGCTTTGGTCTAGCTAGCTCAGGTAACAATAGCAGTGAATCCACAACCACCAGGGTAGAGGTTGGGCTGTCCAACCTCACTTAGGACCCTGGGTATGTGCTTGAGCAGCAAGCCTGAGCTGCTGTGGATTCATTGCTTATTAGATCAAAGCTAGTTCTGGTTTATCCCATGTGCTGCACTTACACCTCCGACTGCAGTGTCGACACACCCACTGTGTTCAGACTCAGCTCAGGAAGCAGCTCTGCAGCCAATCAAAAAAAGAGACTTTGTTCTCCAGCCCCTTCTGCCAGCCTAAAAGCAAATAAATACATCAAAGAAGGAAACACCCAGACAGTGAACTCCAGCTACTCTAAGGTGCGTTCGGCTGGTTTTGTTTGTAATATTCCAGATGTGCCACAAACCCTCCCAACCAGCAGAATCTGACTACTCTAAAGCCAGGATACAGGATCTGGCCACCCTCATACCATGTACTTACCTTCATCAATCACCGAGAAGAGCAGCACGAATTCTTGCAATGTGCCCTGGGTTCCGTCTTTGGTCAGGGCTCCTACGAGCAACAGGAGAGAGAGAGGTGATGCCACTGTTAAAGAAACAGCAAGGGCGGTGTTGTATCTCAGTCTTCCCCTGGAGACCTTTTGTTCAACCTCTTGGAGGTAGCGAAGCCATTGCCCGGGCTTGCGTGGGTCTGTGCTGTCATGGCTGATCTGGGAGGGTTACTCAGGAGGGAGCCTAATTCTTGCCTGCCACTGCTCATGGTCTTTGTCCAGTGCATGGAGTGATAAGGAAGTCCCCTTATCTGAAGAGCCAGTAATCCTAAGGAGAAAGGCTGCTAGGGGAAAAGCAAAGGCTGCCACAAAGGCTCCCTGGACTAGATACTGAAGGGATAGTTCAATATGTCCTGTCCTGACTCTCTCTTGTGCCATACAGGATTGTATTTAATCACCTGAAATAGTTCATCTTATCTAGGTCTGTGCTATGTTGGCATCACTTTTTGCTCTTATGCACTTCAGGTACTATTGGGAACCAAGTTTTAGTCAATCTCCATTCTGGTCAGGGCCGGCTCCAGGTACCAGACGAGAAAGCATGTGCCTGGGGCGGCACATTGTAAGGGGCGGCATTCCGGCCAATCTTGGGGCGGCCAGCCCAGCCCTGAAAGGGCACGGACCCCAACCTGGGGGGGCAGGAACTAGTGATCCCCGCTGCTCATCGTGCCGCTGGGCTCCCCGGGACGCGCCACTCCCCGCCGCCTGCACTGGCCTCCGCCTCCCACGCCGCTCTGAGCCCGGCCCAGCCGAGCCGCCTTTAAAGGAGCGGCTGAGCCAGCACCTCCTGCAGCCCCCGGGCACTGGAAGGAGGGAGAGTTCTGCGGCGGCCCGGCGGGCAGCGGAGGCAGGGAGGGAGGGTTCTGCGGCAGCCCGGCGGGCAGTGGTGGCAGGGACGGTTCTGCGGCGGCCCGGCGGGCAGCGGAGGGGTGGGCCCCACTGATCCCGGCGCCGTTTGCACTGTGCTGAGCCCCGCTGCAATGCCGGCCCCAGGCAGAGGTTGCAGACCCCAGCCAGCGCTGCCTGTGTCGGCCCCCTTGGAGCCTGCCCGGCCGGGAGAGGCACCCCAAGGCCAGAGGGGGAAGCCCCTCTCGCCCGGCTGCAAGCGGACTGCAGCACCTGGTTGCCCACGGGCGGAGGCCCTGCAAGCTGCCTTGACCGCCCTTGACCGCCCTCCACGCGCTCCCTGCGGCTGCCCCTTTTTTTTTTTTTGCTTTGCCGGCCCGGCCGCCTTTTTTTTTTTTTTTTGCCTGGGGTGGCAAAAAAGCTAGAGCCGGCCCTGATTCTGGCAAAAGGATTGTGCATAGAATAGGCAAGAGTATCCTAAATTTGGCTTGGTACTACACATCCTACATCATCTGTGTGCGATCTTTAAATCCATGCTGGCATGGCCCCATCTGTATTTGGTCTTACAAAATCAACTTATCTGTGTGAAAAAGCACCTAGACTTACACTGAATAATCATGGCATAGGTGAAAGCATTTAAAAAGGTGGACAAACATTCACACCCTGATATCATTGCCTCAGTAACTGCTTTGGAATCTCTGGGAAATACTAGAAAGCTTTTGAGGGAAACAGACGACCAAGTTATTTCCATCATGGCACTCGAAAGGGTGTTAATTTTCTGGACTGGGAATGGATGAAGGCACCCTTTGGAAAATGTGTCAACCAGAAAATCTGTCAGTCCACAACAGATGCTGTTCCTCCCAGGGCTCCTGCCTTTGCTTCATACTCAGTTTAAGGAAGATTCAAGTTTTCTTTTCAGTCATGACCAAATACTAAACAGTTGATTGGATTAAACCACCCACCTACTTTTCCGATTCCCCATGCCCCTCACCTGGCCTGCAGACAAGCAGGGCTCCGATCAAGCCAGAGTTGATGTCCTTCACGCTGTCAGTGTAAGAGAAGTAGGAGTAGGTCAGACATGACGAGTCAAACTCTGTTGGTCCTTGGTCTTCTAGGATTTCCCAGACATACGTGTGGGTCTTACCAGGATCCACCTCGTCATCTTCTTTCTCAGTCTGGCTGGTCTCATCCTTATACCCTGCCCCTAAAGCCAAAAGAGTAGCCCATTTGTCACTGATGACCTCATATCCACTGCACTAATGACCTGTCACCACACAACTGCCCTTTGTTTTATTATTATCATTCTTAAAAACAGTCTGGGCAGCCCCTACCTCATCTCATTCTCTGTGCCTCTCTCCAGATTCAGCTGGTTACCATCTGATACCTCTGTCTGACAGCTAGTTTTAGTGCAAACAGAAGATCAATGTTAAATAGCCAAGTAATGGGTTAGTTCATTATCTGAATACTTTTTTAGTTTAAACCAGATTATTACTGGATGGACAGTTTCTGTTTGACTTTTGCTGATTTCAAACTGGTGCACTAGAAATCCTGTGATAATTTCCCTTAACCATCCAATCACCTATCCATCTATCTACCCAACCCACTTGCCTATGGCCCTAATCAGTGGTCTCTGAACACCCACCAGGAGTTAAAAATATGACAATGCTCTCTCTCTTTCCCTCTTCCCTGCCCCAGGAATCTCGCTGGGTGGTAAGGTGGGGTTTTGTTGTTGTTTGTTTTTAATGCATCCATGAGAATGAGGTTTCTGATGGGAAAACCTGGGCAAAAAGGTTGCTTTTCCATTTAGCCAGGGCCGGCTTTAGGCCAATTCAACCAATTCCCCTGAATCGGGCCCCGCCCCTAAGAGGGCCCCGCGCTCAAGCCCCGGTACCAGGGTGGCCCAGCTTCCCCAGGGGGCAATTTAAAGGGCCTGGGGCTCCCAGCAGGGGCTGGAGCCCCAGGCCCTTTAAATTGCCACCAGAGCCCCACTGCTGGAGCCCTGGGTTAGGGCTGCGGGGCTCTGGGGGCTATTTAAAAAGTCTGGGGCTCCCATTGCTTCTACTGCCCCGGCCCTTTAAATAGCCGCAGGAGCCCCGCCGCTTCCCCAGGGCTCCCGCGTCTATTTAAAGGGCCGGGGCAGTAGAAGCAGGGGAGCCCCGGGCCCTTTAAATAGCCCCCAGAGCCCTGAGGTAGCGGGGGGCTCCAGGGGCTATTTAAAGGGCCGGGGCTCCAGCTGCCTCTGCCGCCCTGGTCCTTTAAATAGCCGCCGGAGCCCCACCGCTTCCTCAGGGCTCCCTCGGCTATTTACAGGGCCAGGGCGGTGGAAGCAGGGGAGCCCTGGGACCTTTAAATAGCCCCCGAGCCCCAGGCTGCTGCTGCTACCCCGGTGGGGGAGGGAGGAGGAGGGGGCACTTACCGTACAGGGTGGGCTGTACCCGCACCAGCCCCGCATCACCTGCCCTGCCCGCAGCCAGCCCGTCTCCAGCCAGCCTCGCACCCCCTGCCCTGTCTCCAGTCTCACACCCCCTGCCCTGCCCACAGCCAGCCCCTGTCTCCAGCCAGCCCCGCACCCGCTGCCCGCACCAGCCCTGCACCCCCTGACCTGCCTGCACCAGCCCCGCCCCCCCTGCCCTGCCGCTGCCTACAGCCAGCCCTGCACCCCCTGCCCACAGCCAACCCCTGCCGCACCCCCCTGTGGCCCTGCCTGAAGCCAGCCAGCCCCACACACACCCCTGCCCGCACCAGCCCTGCACCCCCGCCCTGCCTGTAGCCAGCCCCGCACCCCTGCCCTGTCTCCAGCCAACCCCTGCCGCACCCCCCTGCCTGAAGCCAGCCAGTCCTGCACTCCTCTGTCTCCAGCCCTGCCAACCCCTGCCACACACCCCTGTTACCCTGCCTGAAGCCAGCCAGCCCGCCCCACACACCCCTGTCTCCAGCTAGCCCCGCATCCCTTGCCCTGCTTGCAGCCAGACCCTACCTCCAGTCAGCCCCTGCCCTGCCTCCAGCCAGCCCCATGTCCACTGGTGCCCTGCAGTTCCCAGGGCAGTAACCCTGCACACCTGCTTCAATGAGGGGGACAGGGAGCAGCTGGGACCACACATGTGCACACCATCCCCAGGGAGTGGCGGGGACCCACACATGTGAAACCGGGCTCATTAATAACCGATCAACAGCATATATGTCGCAATGTACATAATATATAATTTTATTATTTATATAGTTATGGAAAGTAAATAATACATGGAAGAAGTGAAAGGCTTTTTTTTACGTTTTTTTTTTTTGTTAGTCATCCCTGCTGGGGCCCCGCCAAAAATGTTCTAATTGGGCCCCGCACTTCCTAAAGCCGGCCCTGCCTGGGAGCTCTCCAGGGCAGAGACTGTCTTCTAGTAGATGTTTGCACAGAATGTAGCACACTGGGCCCTGCTTTTAGCCTTTCTTTACTATACTAATGAATGGGTGGCAGGCTCAGCGCTGGGAATCTCTAACACTAGTGTAGAGGGAGCATTGAGGAAATATAGCAGGAGACAATCCAGCACTGACCAGGGATGGAGTAGACAACACAGCAATATTTTATCTGGATTCCATCTTGAAGGGCCCTGTCACACTCCCATGATAGTCAGTGGCAAAATGCCCACGTGTCTTTACTGATGCAGAGTCAAGAATTGTACCCCAAAAGTCTGCCTGAGGAAAAAGCAGGGGGAGAAGTGAAGAGGAACAGCAAGTGTTTCTAGATGGAGAGTCCTTTCCATCCCTAATTCCTACGGGCCAGAACTTGAAGTCCCTAATCTGGGCCTGACCCCATCTCCCATTAAAGTCAATGGCAAAACTCCCATTCACTTCAGGATCAGTCCCTCTTTTTTTGCTCAGTCCTTACTCCCCTGGCCCAGATGCTAAGAGGTGTTGAGCATCTGCAGTTCCCAACAGAAGTCAGAGATCCTGGCATGACAGGTTCCCAGAGCTTAGCACCAGTCAGGGGTTGGCCCATTGGTGTCTCTGGGTGGACTAGAGGCTATAGCTGTGTGATTCTATGAGCTGTTCTCTCATTGGTGCATTTCCCCTCTCTTCCTGGCAGATCTCCACTTGTGCCAGAAAAGACCAGTCTATTGGCATGTCATTGGGCTGGGTACTGCCCCGGAAGTGCACTCTATTTTCTTTGAGGGCCACACATTCTTGGTGAGGAGCCACCGGCATGCAACCTTAGAAATCTCACCGGCCACCTTCCTCACGGCTCAGACCATGCCCACCACCAGCGGCAGGTTCCTAATGTTTTGTCAAATCCCGGCCCACCAGCAAGGTAACATCCACCAGCCATCAGGCTCGGAGGGGTCAGGAGAGAGAGGATGGGCTGGAATCAGAGATGTGTGAGGTGACACAACTCACAGCTCCCTCATGCTCAGTTAGACTTGCCTAGACCCAGTCACACCCCTTCTATTGATTTGCAAGGGGATCTAAGGTTGGTGTAATTGGCACACTGAGGAGCTGAAAGTGGGAGTGGGGCTATTTAACTTACACCTTTTCGTAGGCGCCAACTCCATGGGTGCTCTGGGGCTGGAGCACCGACAGGAAAAAAAAAAGGGTGCTCAGCACCCACTGGCAGCTCCACCGATCAGCTCCTCTCCCTCCCCCCGCCCCCCAGCGCCTCCTGCCCGCTGAGGATCAGCTCTTTAGCGGCATGCAGGAGGTGCTGGGGGGAGGGGAAAGAGCAGGGGCAGGAAGAGGCGGGGCGGAACAGAGTGTAAAGAGGCGGGGTGGGGGTGGGGCTTTGGGGAAGAGGTGGAGTGGGGGCTGGGCCTGGAGTGGAGTGGAGTGGAGCAGGAGCAGGGTTGAGCACACCCTGGGAACTCAGGAAGTCGGTGCCTCTGCACCTTCTTACCCCTGCCTACTACTTTTCTTGCTACTGTCCTCTCTTCCAGCCATTAAACTTGTGAGATTTGCCATCTTGGACTCCTTTAGGCCTGGGGGAAACTCAGAACTTCTGCTGTTGGTTACAAATTGATGAGTGGATGTGTGAGTCAGGAAATAAGCACATCTTAGAAAGTCTAAGGCCTGGTCTACACTACGAGTTTAGGTCGACTTTAGCAGCGTTAAATCGACTTAAGCCTGGACACGTTTACACTACGAAGCCCTTTCTGTCGACTTAAAGGGCCCTTTAAACCGGTTTCCTAACACCACCTCGACAAGGGGATTAGCGATAAAATCGACCTTAGGGGGTCGGAATTGGGCTAGTGTGGACGGAATTCGACATTACTGGCCTCCGGGAGCTATCCCACAGTGCTTCATTGTGACCGCTCTGGACAGCACTCTCATCTCAGATGCACTGGCCAGGTAGACAGGAAAAGCCCCGCGAACGTTTGAATTTCATTTCCTGTTTGCTCAGCGTGGAGAGCACAGGTGACCATGCAGAGCCCATCAGCACAGGTAACCGTGATGGAGTCCCAGTCCCAGTCCCAGGATCGCAGAAGAGCTCCAGCCTGGACCGAACGGGAGGTACAGGATCTGATCGCCATCTGGGGAGATGAAGCAGTGCTCGCCGAACTCCGAAACAGTAAAAGAAACGTCAAAACATTAGAAAAGATCTCCAAGGCCATGAAGGACAGAGGCCATAACAGGGACGCGCGGCAGTGCCGCGTGAAAATTAAGGAGCTAAGGCAAGCCTACCACAAAGTCAGAGACGCAAACGGAAGGTCCGGGGCAGAGCCGCAAACATGCCGCTACTACGCGGAGCTGCATGCCATTCTAGGGGGTGCAGCCACCACTAGCCCAAGCGTGTTCTATGAGTCCCTCTCTGCAAACGGGGAAGCGGGTTCGGCGGACGAGGAAGATGAGGATGGAGAGAACATAGATAGCTCACAGCAGCAAGGAAGCGGAGAAACCAGTTACCCCAACAGCCAGGATATGTTTGTCACCCTGGACCTGGAAACAGTAACCCCCGAACTGACCCAAGACCCTGAGGGCACACAGGGGACCTCTGGTGAGTGTACCTTTGTAAATATTACACATGGTTTAAAAACAAGCGTGTTTAATGATTAATGATTAATTTGCCCTGGCAATCGCGGCCAGTACAGCTACTGGAAAAGTCTGTTAACGTGTATGGGGATGGATCGGAAATCCTCCAGGGACATCTCCAGAAAGCTCTCCTTCATGTACTCCCAAAGCCTTTGCAAAAGGTTTCTGGGGAGGGCTGCCTTATCCCGTCTGCCATGGTAGGACACTTTACCACGCCAGGCCAGTAGCACGTAGTCTGGAATCATTGCATAACAAAGCATGGCAGCGTATGGTCCCGGTGTTTGCTGGCATGCAGACAACATCCATTCCTTATCACTCTTTGTTATCCTCAGGAGAGTGATATCATTCACGGTCACCTGGTTAAAATGGGGCAATTTTATTAAGGGGACATTCAGAGGTGCCCCTTCCTGGTCTGCTGAACAGAAATATTCCCCGCTGTTAGCCACGCGGTGGGGGGAGGGGTGAAGTGATCATCCCAGAGAATTGGGTGTGTGGGGGAGGGTTATTAGTTGGGTTTGTGCTGCACGTTAACCCTGAAACCGCAGCCCCTCCTTTTACATTGCAAACCCATTTTAAATGGCCAACCCAACGGGTGCTTGGTATGGTTAATGATAGCAGTACTCTTTGAAACCATCCCCACATGTTAAGAAGGTTAAAAAAGCCAAAAGCCTGTGTCTTACCATGGCTGCCTGCAAGCTGAAATCTGTGACCTGGCACTGTGTGAGTGATCTCTCACACCAAACAGGCAGGCCCTCAATATAAGAGGAAAAATGCGACCTTGTAACGAAAGCACATCTGCTGTGTAATGTGAACAGCAAAATGTAACGTGAAAGAGTGTACACATTGTTCTCTAAAATGTATCTTTTTTAACCACCTCTCCCTTCTCATCCACCAGCTGCAAATCGTTCTCCTTCACAGAGGCTCGTGAATATTCGAAAAAGGAAGCGAAGGACGCGTGATGAAATGTTTACAGAACTACAGACTGCCTCCCACGCTGACAGAGCACAGCAGAATGCGTGGAGGCAGTCAATGACTGATTACCGAAAAGCCCAATATGAGCGAGAGGAGAGGTGGCGGGCTGAATCGCAGGCTGAGGAGAAGAGGTGGCGGGCTGAATCGCCGGAGGAACAGAGGAAGTTGCGGGCTGAAGATGAGAGGTGGCGTCAGCTTGCACACAGAAAGCAAGAATCCATGCTCCGGCTGCTGGAGCATCAAACTGATATGCTACAGCGTATGGTTGAGCTGCAAGAAAGGCAGCAGGAGCACAGACCGCCGCTACAGCCCCTGTGTAACCAACAGCCCTCCTCCCCAATGCTACAGCGTATGGTTGAGCTGCAGGAAAGGCAGCAGGAGCACAGACCGCCGCTACAACCCCTGTGTAACCAACAGCCCTCCTCCCCAAGTCCCATTGCCTCCTCACCCAGACGCCCAAGAACATGGTGGGGGGGCCTCCGGCCACACAGTCACTCCAGCCCAGATGATTTCCCGAGCAATAAGTGTTAAAGTTTTAAAGTTTTAAACTGCAGTGTGTCCTTTTCCTTCCCTCCTCCCCCACCCATCCCGGGCTACCTTTGCAATTATCCCCCTAGTTGTGTGATGAAGTAATAAAGAATGCATGAATGTGAAGTAACAATGACTTTATTGCCTCTGCAAGTGGTGCTTGAAGGGGGGAGGGTAGTAGGGGAGGGTGGGGTTGTTGGTTTACAGGGAAGTAGAGTTAACCGGGTGGGGGGGCGGGGCGGAGGGTTCATCAAGGAGAAACAAACAGAAGTTTCACACCGTAGCCTGGCCAGTCACAAAACTCGTTTTCAAAGCTTCTCTGATGCGCACCGCGCCATGCTGTGCTCCTCTAACCGCCCTGGTGTCTGGCTGCGCGTAATCAGCGGCCAGGCGATTTGCCTCTACCTCCCACCCAGCCATAAATGTCTCCCCCTTACTCTCACAGAGATTGTGGAGCACACAGCAAGCAGCAATAACAATGGAGATATTCTTTTCGCTAAGGTCTGAGCGAGTCAGTAAGCTGCGCCAGCGCGCTTTTAAACGCCCAAATGCACATTCCACCACCATTCGGCACTTGCTCAGCCTGTAGTTGAACAGGTCCTGACTCCTGTCCAGGCTGCCTGAGTACGGCTTCATGAGCCATGGCATTAAGGGGTAGGCTGGGTCCCCAAGGATCACGATAGGCATTTCAACATCCCCAACGGTTATTTTCTGGTCCGGGAAGAAAGTCCCTTCCTCCAGCTTTCGAAACAGACCAGAGTGCCTGAAGACGCGAGCATCATGTACCCTTCCCGGCCAGCCCACGTTGATGTCGGTGAAACGTCCCTTGTGATCCACCAGGGCTTGCAGCAGCATTGAAAAGTACCCCTTGCGGTTTATGTACTCGGTGGCTTGGTGCTCCGATGCCAAGATAGGGATATGGGTTCCGTCTATGGCCCCACCACAGTTTGAGAATCCCATTGCAGCAAAGCCATCCACTATGGTCTGCACGTTTCCCAGAGTCACTACGCTTGATATCACCAGGTCTCTCATTGCCCTGGCAACTTGGATCACAGCAGCCCCCACAGTAGATTTGCCCACTCCAAATTGATTCCCGACTGACCGGTAGCTGTCTGGCGTTGCAAGCTTCCACAGGGCTATCACCACTCGCTTCTCAACTGTGAGGGCTGCTCTAATCCTGGTATTCTGGCGCTTCAGGGCAGGGGAAAGCAAGTCACAAAGTTCCATGAAAGTGCCCTTATGCATGCGAAAGTTTCGCAGCCACTGGGAATCGTCCCACACCTGCAGCACGATGCGGTCCCACCAGTCTGTGCTTGTTTCCCGGGCCCAGAATCGGCGTTCCACGGCATGAACCTGCCCCAGGAACACCATGATTTCCACATTGCTGGGGCCTGTGCCTTGTGAGAGGTCTAGGTCCATGTCCATTTCCTCATCACTCTCGTCGCCGCGCTCTAATCGCCACCTCCTCGGCTGGTTCCGGTTTTGCTTTGGCATGTCCTGGCTCTGCATATACTCCAGGACAATGCCCGTGGTGTTCATAGTGCTCATAATTGCCGTGGTGATCTGAGTGGGCTCCATGATCCCAGTGCTAGCTATGGCGTCTGGTCTGAAAAAAGGCGCAAAAGTAGTATCTGATAGACCAGGGGAGGGAGGGAGGGAGGGAGGGAGGGAGGAGCGAGTGACGACATGGCGTACAGGTACAGGGAATTAAAATCAAGGAAGTTGGCTTTGCATCAGGGAGAAACACAAACAACTGTCACACAGAATGGCCCCCCCCCAAAGATTGAACTCAAAAGCCTGGGTTTAGCAGGAGGGAGGGGGGAAGCAAATGAATACAGAATAAATCTATTTTTTACATCTTAAGATGACGGTGCAGCATGGCTGATAGCCCTCGGCATTTTCTGGGTGCTTGGCAGCAAATACTGGGCGCTTGGCAGTTAGCCTTCAGGTCTATTGCACAATCTGATACCCACTGCAGTAGACAACGATGGATACCAGTCGTAATATACTATCTACTGCCCAAAAGGCAAGGGGTTGCTGCTGTGTAGCAATCTAGCCTCACGTCTGCCAGCCCCATGTCTGCCAGCACCCAGATGGCCCTCGGCCTCTTCTGGGTGCTTAGCAGACAATACTGGGCACTTGGCAGAAAATAGCATACTACGACTCTGCTAACGTGCGATGATCCAACAGGGCGCGTGGCAGAAAATGGCATACTACGACTGATAACCATCATTGTCTGCCCAGGTGCCCATGATCGATAGCCACTGCAGTACAATGATGATGGATACCAATTGTAATATACCATCTTCTACCAAAAGGCAAGGGGCTGGTGCAATGCAGCCCTACGGCTGCCAGCCCCACAGCTGCCCGCACCCAGATCGCTGATGAAGGCTACCAGTCATGCTGCACCGTCTACCGCCAAAAGGCAGTTAGCTGCTGCTGCTGCTGTGTAGCAATGCAGTCCCACGTCTGCCGGCACCTAGATGACATATGGTGACGGTGAGCTGAGCTGAGCGGGCTCCATGCTTGCCGTGGTATGTTGTCTGCACAGGTAACCCAGGTAAAAAGGCGCGAATCTATTGTCTGCCGTTGCTGTGACGGAGGGGGAGGGGCCTGACGACATGTACCCAGAACCCCCCGCGGCACTGTTTTGCATCATCTGGGCATTGGGATCTCAACCCAGAATTCCAATGGGCGGCGGAGACTGCGGGAACTGTGGGATAGCTACCCATAGTGCAATGCGCCGGAAGTCGACGCTAGCCTCGGTACTGTGGACGCGGTCCGCCGAACTAATGCACTTAGAGCATTTTATGTGGGGACACACACAATCGGCTGTATACAACCGATTTCTATAAAACCGGCTTCTATTAATTCGATCTAATTTCGTAGTGTAGACATACCCTCAATGCTATTCAGGCTGTTTCAGCTTTCCCCAAACCTGCCTTCCAGGTTCCAAAACCTAATGAGACAGAGCCCACCTTCTCCCAAGTGTGTATGTTCAGCCCAGGATCCAACCCTCATGTGGCTCTGGGACCAAGGAGTCTGCCAAGAAAAGACACATGGGATCTGGATCTCCGTTGCTTCACAGATGTCAGGAGGATGTGTCTATAGATTCTACTGTACCAAGTTAGAACCTTCTTATATTACCAGACAACCAGCTTGTTTCATGTTAGCTACTAACAAGCCATCAGGTGGGCACTACCAGCCTGGTTTACATTGAAACAAGTGACCTAGAGATGCAAATTGCCTTGGGCCCTATCCTGTTCCCACTGAGGTCAACTGAGTTCACTGGGAGCACAGTCAGGTGCCATATTCCATCACCAGTCCTCAGAGCTATCCATTCCTCACTCTCTGGGCTATGGAGAGACAAGGTGGGTGAGATAACTGGCTGGGCATATGAAGAGCCACCAGGGACTCGCCAATGTGATACTTTATTGGCTCTCCCACAGACAGGATCAGGTGCCACATACCTTCTTCTCCTGCGGTGCTTTTTACAAAGGACATCCCTGCAGGAGATTTTTTATTCTATCCCTCCAGCACCTTGCTCCTTTTGCTGACTAGAATGTGTCACCTCTGCAGGAGTCCGCAGGTCCTGGCTGGCAGACTACATGGACGATCTCTGGACCCATATCCGTGGGTCCTTCCCCCGGGCAGCTCTGTACATCTTCCCCCTTGCCTTGGGGATCATGCTCCTTCTCTGTTGCATCACGTAAGTGTGTGCATAGCCTAGTGCTCAGTGCACATTACACATCCCCCATCTGTGCCCCAATACTGTAGGGCTGATGTTTATATAAAAAGCAGGTAGTCTTCCCTTGGAAGAAAAGACTAGTTTCCTCTTGTCTAGAGCTCTGGGATGAAGACTGTGGTTGATAGCTTCGTTCCCCTACAGAGTTTCTCAGACTGGGGGCATGCCCATCTGCGGGGCATGAGAAGCTTTAGAAGAGCGGTGACTTCTGGCCAGGTGCCTGGCTCTGAAGGCAGTACCGCTGCCAGCAGCAGCGCAGAAGTCAGGGTAGAAATGCCATATCATGCCACCCTGACTTCTGCATTGCTGCTGGGGGTAGGATGACCAGACAGCAAGTATGAAAAATAGGGCCAGTGGGTGTGGGGTAATAGGAGCCTATATAAGAAAAAGACCCAAAAATCAAGATTGTCCCTATAAAATCGGGACCTCTGGTCACCCTACCTGGAGGTGGTGCTGCCTTCAGAGCTGGGTGCCTAGCCAGGCATCGCTGCTGTCTGCTCTGCCTTCAGAACTGGGCGCCAGTATATGTACTTGTGTGGCGGGAGGGGCATAAATGACTACAGACACAAAGAATGGGGGTGCGATCAAATAAGTTTGAGAACCACTGCTCTAGCACAATGGAACTCTCAACAAGGGTTAAGCTCATCTGTGCAGGAGACAGCTTTCTTGGCGGGGACGGTCTGAGACTGTGGAATGAATTCCCCCAGGAACCACAGACTTCCCCACCTACCTTCTGCTCCAAGTGCAAGGTGCACTTCTTTGACCTGCCTCTCTAACATAAATACATCACCCCTACCCCCCCCCCCAACCGCCCCACCCTAACAAGACACTCCACTGCACACACTTCTCCCCCTGGGGAGAGGCTGAGAGAATAAACACCAAGTGCCAGGTGTTAGTCACGCTGCTGAATGTGCTACTGAAGGTACTCAGCTACTACAGGGAGGAGTGTGATATAAGAACCTACACAGAACAGCAATGGCTGATGCATCCCCTCACTCTCTATGCAGGGCCGGCTCTAGGCACCAGCAAAACAAGCAGGTGCTTGGGGCAGCACATTTGCAGGGGGCAGCATTCTGGCCATCCTTTTTTTTTTTTTTAAACTCACTTCCTCCCCTCTCGCAACGCTGCAGAAGCGGAGAACCCATGGGACCCTGGGAGCTGTAGTTCCTTGCCTAGCTCCCTGCCTATAGAGCCAGCCCTGGAGCAGGGAAAGAACTACATTTCCCAGCAATCCCTTGGCAGCTATCAACAGGAAAGGGAGGGGGAGGGAGTGAGGTAGCTGAGCCATGCTGCAGCTTGCTGTGAATGGAGAGCTGGCTGCTAGAACGGGGTGGCACTGTGAGTGGGGGACAAGTGTGCCCAGCCCAAGGAGTAGAAGGCTTTGCCCCAGATATTCCCTTCAGAAAACTTCCCCAGACTGGATTAGGGATACTGGTATGACCTCACCTTGAAGCCCCAAAGAAGGAATTGGGTGGACTAAAGGGACAGTGTACCTCTCTATCTGAAGCCTAGCAAGGGAGGTACGTGGCTCCCACTAGAATTTAAAATGAAAAGTAAGGGAGGGGAGGCTCTGCTAGAGGACCTGGGCAGCTTTAGATACAGTACCAGGCATGTAGGAGGATTTCCACTTCTGAGCCATGGAAGCAGAAATTGACTTTTCCTTTCCAGATATAGCTAATATTCAGAAAGGGAATCTAGCACCTGCCTTCCAGATTTGAATACCCTCAAAATTCAGGAGTGCTCAAGCTCAATTTGGGCAGCTGTTACTTCATTTCTCCCAAATCAAATATACTGATCCACTGTAACTTGCTGTAGAAAAAGTAGGATAAAATTGAGCAAGCAATACTTCCCAGTGATTTTTAGGACTGGAATTGCTATTTTCAACAGCCATTGCTTTTTTTTTTTTTAGTTTTATTTGTTTAAAAGGAAGACAGTGATTGCATTGGCAAATTCCCTATAGAAACAAAGAGTGGAACAAAAGAATAATAAAGGCACCTCAACTTTTCCTCATTTATGTAGGACAGTCTTATAATATGCATCCAGACATCCTCCAATCACACAAGCTGAAAGTTGTTCTCCTTTACTGCAGTTCTGTAACCATATGGGAACCAATCCTGTCTGTGTTCTGTGCACATCCAAAATTCCTGCTGAATGACCCGCCCTGGGAGCGAGTTACCAGTGACC
>NW_020699113.1:0-4477 GCF_002925995.2 Terrapene triunguis
TTTTTCTTTCCTGGCCAGAGGTTTTGCAGTTTAATCTTGCAAAATAAAGAATACTAAAGAGCAATGGTATTATTTAAAGAGATACATCCATTTAAGGGGCTTTGTTGTTGAAGGGTTAACCTTATAATATGTGGTACCAGTAAGATATTAGTAGCAGCATTGGGCATTCGTAGTGGCAGGAGTAATTGATATATGTTTTTTGTTAAGATGAAAGGCTTAAGGTTTTAATTAAGCAGAAAGGTTTAAGCTGCCAGAAAGGCCACAGTTGTTCAGTTCCCTCAGTGTTACCAGCTTTGCCCATTACTTTGGGGTTCGCTCATTTATTAGGGTTACTCTTCTGGGGGGTGGGGGTTCTGTACTTCTATCATTGTGCTGCTTGTGTCACTTGTGTTCTCATACAGAGCTCTACTTCTCCCTGCTGCAAGTCCCCTGCCAATGGAGCCACCCTGCAGGACCTCGGTTCCACTGGGCTGGCTTCCTCCAGCCCCAGAATCAGATGAACACACATGTTAACAGAGCACAACTGAGAGGACCGGGTTAATCAGCACTCCCACGCTGACCCCTTACACATCCCTGGACTCAGCAGACTGGGTCGAACAGCACTTCCAAGCTGCCACCCCCGTATGTCCCAGGGTCAGCACGTCCCTATCCCCACTTTCATGTTACAATTGTTCTGGGAGTAACCCACTTGATGAGCAAACCCCACAGGATTTTGGGGCACTGCAGGGATCTTTAGCTTAAGTACAAGGTGCGTTGCTGTAGAGCAAATGGGGAAACCAAAAAACACCCACGAGGGGGGAAGGGAGAGAGAGGCGAGAAGAGGCGGGGGAGAGTGAGTGAGTGTGTTGTGTTCTCACCACTCCATGAAGTTTGAATCGATCGGGGGTCCCAGATGGTGGTGGTAGCTGAGGGTCTGGAATGCTGGAGACAGGCAGAGCCCCCAGCACGATCAGTCAGGAGAAGATAAAGTCCCAATGGAACTGAGCATGGATAGGGGTTTTGTAGACAAACAACAATGGTTCGAGGGAGAACACTAGATTTGTTTATGTGTAAACAAGGGAGGATACCAATGTTGTTTTGTTCAGGCTAGACCATGGGAGCTGATCATTCCTGGCTTTGGGCGGCATTCCTTGGAGGGAGCTCACAATGCAATTAGGGAGCTTCACTATTTTGGATACCAATCAAGGATTCATTACTAGAATTGGTCTGATAACTGCTGAGCTGGGGGTGTGCAGGCCTGGGCTCATTAACATCTGGAGCAGAGATCCCCATGATGCACTGCTTCCCTGCTTCACTGATTCCCAGAGTTCTGTGCGGTTCTTGCCTTGGAATCTCTGGTCTCCAGTCTCTATGCTAATGGAGATGCCTCCTTGTCCCATCTCTGATGCAAATGAGGCCAGGGAAGTTTCCTTAATCTTGTCACCCTTGACCCAGGGGTTTTGGTGTGTCTCCCGGTGCATTTTCGTTGGTTTTTGTAAGTGTAAGCAGAGTCAGGATGAGCTCTACCCTGACATCTGGTGGTGAATTATGGCAAGTGTGGAAAAGAACTCCAGGGGCTGATCTTGTTTGCATAGGCACACCCACTCGCCTGGCATGAAACAACAGCAACTCAAAGTGGTTACTTTGGCTGGTGTGGGATCCTCAGTTTCTCTGTTATTGGGGCAGGAAGAATAAAGTTTTGTTGCCCTGATTCTGTGAATCAAGGCCAGTGGAACTGTTGTATGACAGAAGGACTGAGTGAGTCATTCACCATTACCTAAGTAGCATTTGCTTGTCAAGGGGCATGGGTTACAAAACCCAGTGAATTGAGAGAGGTTGGGGACAGGTATTGGTACCTGGTGGTGTGGGTCCCCTTTATGGGCCTGAAACACCAATTGCGCCTCCTCCTCTCTTCACTGTTGAATGTCAGAGCTAACTTTGATTCCTTTAGGAGTCTAGTTACAGGCTGCTGAGCTGAGTTCACTTTGGGCCAATAGTGCACCAGCACTGGGGCTCCCCTACTACTAGCTGAAATCACTAAGAGCTGAAATCACAAAAGAGCTAAAGCTATTTAAGAGCTGAGATCACTGAGGCTGTGTTAGCTAGTGGGGGAGCCTGAAGCTATATTGCTAAGCGGCTGGCGGAGCAGCTAGCAGAGTAGAGCCTTGCGGGGGGCGAGCGGAGCGGAGTGGCTCACAGGTCGGTGAGCGGAGCGGAGCGGAGCGGCGCGGCTCACAGGTTGGTGAGCGGAGCGGAGCGGAGCAGCTGCCAGAGCAGTTCGTGGGACGGCAGGAGTGGGACTGCGGGTGGAGTGGAGCGGCTCGTGGTGAAGGCTGCGGTGGAACCCCACGGAGAAGCAGCCGGTTGGCCTCGGATCACGTAAGGTGCCCCTTAACACCCTGCTCACTCCCCCCCCCCTTGAACTCTGGGGCTGCACTGATCAGGGACAGAGACTTTGGGGGGTTGTCGGACTTTTGGGACTTTGGTGATTCTTGGGTCGCTGGTTTCAAGAACCAACGGGAAAGGACACAGCCCAATTTGCTGGGGTGGGTCTTCGCTCATGGTTTGGTCTATGAACTCTAGTTGTGGTGTTTTCCCAATTTAATGCTATGTCGTTTACCTCATGTTATTAAACATTTTCTGCTACACCGAGGCTCTGTGCTTGCGAGAGGGGAAGTATTGCCTCTTCGAGGCGCCTAAGGGTGTGTGTAAGATTTTCCCAGGTCACTGGGTGGGGGCTCGAGCTGGTTCTGTGTCACGCTGTTGGGAAGGGACCCCTATGTACTGAACCCGGCCCTTGCTGCTATCAACTTGGCCTGGCAGAAGGGTTACATAAGTCTTTCTTCTGATGCAGATTTGGTTCAAGCAGAGGCTGTGGGGGAGGAGTCTTTCATGAGTCAGACAAGCTCTGTACTGCGCCCTGGTTCCCCAAGAACACAGAGATGCTAGATAACATCAGTTCTCCCGGGCTGCACCCCTGAGCCATCTGCCTCAGTTTCCCCCAGCTGTTTGGCAGGTCCTGACAAGGGAAAGAGACTTCTCAATCAGCTACAAGTACATTAGCCATGGAGGGAAGAGAGGGGAATTCACCCCCACCCCTCTCTTGTTTTCTTGAAACTTGTTAAAATAAGTGTGGAAAATGGTTTGGGGTGTTATTTCCTGTTGGTTTCTGTGAGGGGTCATCTTCAGTTTCAAAGTTAAAAACAGCAAAGTGTTCATTATACCATTAATTATATAGGCTAGCAAATAGTGATGTCAAGTTCTTTATTTTAGAACCTAAGTAAGTTCTATTTGAAGTGTTAAGATCAGTAAAACAAGGGCAAGAGTTGCTCACAGTTTGGCTTTAAAAAACTTTGCCAGAAAATACATTCACAAACATGAAGGAGGTTTAGTACAACTAAGAAATAACAAAATGATCTCTGACCATTGTAATACCATAAAGTTTTGTAAGTCAGGTGTTTAATGTAAAAACAGAGCAGAGGAAAAGAGAGGCTAAACTGGTGAAAGGAATAGCTGTCAAATGTCTGCTTGTGGCTTGTAGCTCGCTGGGGGGAAATTAAATAAAGAATTAAAGTTACTCAAAAAACCCAGCAAACTTGGAAGGAAAAAGAAAAGGCTTTTAAGGAGTTAACAAATCGGCTACATGTTGTGTCGGAGAAGCAATTAGTACTTTTTCCAAAGAAGCAGGAGTTCAAGAAAAAGGGAGAATGAAGTCGGTATCAGGTGCAGAAAGCAGAAAAGGAAACACGCTTTTGGCAGGAGCGAGCGGCTGGGCTGCCAGCTTAAAATCGCGGGGCGGTTATAAATCAAACCGTGGTCACCTGTTGAAAAGAATCAGGGAGTTGAAAAGTGTTTGTGACGTGTTAGAGAGATGAGACTTGTAGCAGTGCCAAAGTGCCCAGTGTTAAGAGAAAGAGAGAGAGAGAAAGAGAAAGAGAAAGCACAGAGGTGCTGACGGCGACACAAATTGTAAAAAAAAAAAAAAAAAAATAGAAAATAAGTTAAAGGAGGACGAAGCATTGGTTCCCATTCCCATTGGTCTGGTGGCACCAACGGAAATTAAGCAACCGGTGGAGCCAATTACTTACAAGCCAATAATGACTCTAGCTGTAACCCCAGTGGGGGAATATAGACAAGAAATGTGGGTGTACTTTGGATCGTTAAATTCTGATAGGCCGGGTCAGACTGGATGGTGGTGATGTTTTTAAAAGTGGGAATAGGGGAAATTGCTTGGTTCCCTATTAAAGTAGGTTGTTTGGAGTAAAACCAAAATTTCGGTTTGTGAGAGGACACTCCTAGGTACCTTTCTTGACTGATTACCTCGCAAAATTGGCTATTTTTAGCATAGGTTACCCTTTTCATTTGGAGGTTTTTTTCTTGGTTAGCCTTACCAGGCATGACGATGATGATGATTTACTTTGTAATTTCTTTTCCTGTAGTTCACACAGAATAGTGTCTGTTTTAAACACATTACATCTACAGATGTCCTGAGGCCCTT
>NW_020699114.1:0-4442 GCF_002925995.2 Terrapene triunguis
CTTACTGACAGAAAGACCGTGGTTATGGAAGGGAAGTCAGGACACTTGGCTTCTGTCAGTCAGTGTCTGTGTGACCTTGGACAAGTCATGTCTCCCCGTGCCTCAGTTTACCAATCAGTGAAATGGGGATGGCTCATAGTGACTTTCCTTTGCTAGGTGTTTTGAAGATCCATCAAGGAAAGGTGCTACACAGTATGATGATAGTTACTGATGAGAAGTACTGATCTCTGATCCCTTAGCGACAGCCCCATGTGTTTGCTGTAAGTGCTTGTGTCTCCTCTTAGTCAACTTTCTCCAGATCTCTCTGTCTACTATCTACCCATCTATCCTGAGAATTAGGCATTATCCCTAATTTTCTTACTCATCAACTATAATTTTTAAATATATACACACAAACGTACTGAGCAGCCAATGCTTCTCTGACTCAGCACAGAGCCGATGAGTTCTCATCCCCTTTGGGAAGGTTCCTTAATTACTGTTTACTCCTAAAATTAGATAATTAGCACAGAAGCGGAGACATGCTTGTCTACAGCCTGTTTACACTCAAATCCTCCTTTCTCCTCTAGAGGCTGAGCGAACCTCACTGGGATTACACAGAGCTATATTATAAACTGTGCACAACGTGTGCTGGCTCTCGGCGTGGGATGCTGCTGCACATGCTGGGTTGAGAGAAGTGTGGGTCATGGATACCTGAGGGGGATTTCTAAGGAGGACACTTCCATCTCAGAATTCACAGGTACCCATCTCTTGCTGAGGAGCTCACCTGATTGACAAACCTTGTGCAACACCAGTGTGGTGGGTAGGGTGACCAGATGTCCCGATTTTATAGGGACAGTCCCGATTTTTGGGTCTTTTTCTTATATAGGCTCCTATTACCCCCCACCCCTATTCCGATTTTTCACATTTGCTGTCTGGTCACCCTAGTGGTGGGATAGAGAGTAAGTCTGTGGTCCTTTCCACTCTGCACAGCCATGAAACATCCCAGGGCCCTTGCCATAACTGATGAGTTTGCTAAAGAATCACTGGCCAAAATGTCACTGATTTCTGGGCAATCCTGCTCATCCCGTCTGACGGACTCCAGCCCCAAGATGGTGCATTTCAGTGGCACAGTGCATCCTTCAGGATGAAAGATGTTGTAGTACAACGGCCAATCCATTTGTGAATCCCATTCTTCTATGCTCTTCACCCCAATAATGTTGGTAGCAAGGAGTTCTACAAGCCAAATATGAATTATGTTAGCAATTACCTTTTCTCAAGGTTATATGTTCAGACTTTCAATTTAACTAAATGTTCTCTTGTTCATGTTATGAAACACAGTAAATATAAATGCTGGATCTACTTTCTTTATCAATAGATCCATAGCGTTTAAGGTCAGAAGGGACCATTTGATCATCCAGTTTGACCTCCTGTAAAACACAGGCCCATTAAATTTCACTCTGTTACCTCTGGATTGAGCCAAAAGATTTGTGTGTGACTAAGGCCTGGTCTACACTAAGATTTTATATCATAGAATGATAGTGCCATAGAGTTATAAGGGAACGCAAAGGACAGCTAGTCTATCCCCCTGACAAGATGCAGGATTTGTTTTGTCTTAGTCATCTAAGACTGATGGCTATTCACACGTCTTTGGAAAACCTTCACAGAAGGAGCTTCCATGACTTCCCTGGGAGTCTGTTCAATTAGCCTCCTGTAGTTAAAGTTAGGAAGATTTTCCTGAAATTTAATTTAAATCTGCTATGATGGAATTTGAACCCATTGCCTCTGCTCCTGCCCCTCTGTGGTTAGACAGAATAACTTTGCTCCACCTTTGTATGGCAGCCTTTCAAGTATTTGAAGACCACTATCATGTCCCCCATTAATCTCCTTTTTCCAAATAAACATATTGGTTCCTTTGGCTTGATCATACGGCTTCCATTCCATCCCTTGCTTAACATTTCTTACTTGCCTATGGATCCTTTCCAGCTTCTCTACATCCTTTCTATACATTGTGATCAAAATTGGACACATTACTCCAATTGAGACCTAGCCCACACTGAGTAGAGGAATACCATTATGCATCTGACTTGCATGTTATACTTCTGCTAATATAACTTAACATAGCGTTTGCCTTTTTTGAAACATTTTTCCTAATGTCCGACCTAAACCGCCATTGCTGCAATTTAAGTCCATTGCTTCTTGTCATATCTTCAGTCCGCCCTCAATCTTCTCTTATTCAGACTGAACAAAACTAGCTCTTTCAGAGGTCATGTTTTCAAGACCCCTAATCATCCTTTTCTCCAGTTTTTTCTTGATCATTTTGAAAGTTTATCTGTTTCTCCAAAGACTTGCAACCCCTCCTAACTTGGTATCATCTGCAAACTTTATAAGTGTCCTCTCTATGTCATGATCTAAATCGTTAATGAAGACATTGAAAAGAACCGGACCCAGAACTGATTCCTGCGGGACCCCACTTGTTCTGCCCTTCCAGCATCACTGTGAACCATTGATAACTACTCTCTGGGAGTGGTTTTCCAACCAGTTATGCATCCATCTTATAGTAGCTCCATCTAGGTTGTATTTCCTTAGTTTCTTAATGAGAAGGTCATGCAAGACTGTATCAAAAGCTGTACTAATGTCTAGATATACCACATCTACTGCTTCCCCCCATCCACAGGGCTTGTTACCCTGTCAAAGAAAGCTATCAGATTGGTTTGACATGTTTTCTTCTTGACAAATCCATGCTGGCTATCACTATCACTTTATTATCTTCTAGATGTTTGCAAATTGATACCTTAATTATTTGCTCCATTATCTTACCGGGTACAGAAGTTAAGCTGACTGATCTGTAATTGCCTGGGTTTCCCTTATTTCCCCTTTTATAGATAGGCACTATACGTGCTCTTTTCCACTCTTCCGGAATATCCCCTGTCTCTCATGACTTTTCAAAGATAATAGCTAATGGTTCAGATATCTCCTCAGTCAGTTCCTTCAGAGTATTCCAGGATGCATTTCATCCAGCCCTGGTGACTTGAAGACATCTAACTTGTCAAAGTAACTTTTAACTTGTTCTTTCCGTATTTTAGCATCTGAACCTACCCCATTTTCACTGGCATTCTGTAGGTTAGGTGTCCAAACACCACCAACTTTCTTGGTGAAAACTGGAACAAAGAAGTCATTAAGCACTTCTGCCATTTCCACATTTATTGTTATTGTTTTTCCCTCTTCATTTAGTAACAGACCTACCCTGTACTTGCTCTTGCACTTGCTTCTAATGTATTTGTAGAAGGTTTGCTTGTTACCATTTATGTCCCTAGCTTGTTTGATCTTTTGTGCTTTGGCCTTTCTAATTTTGCCCCTACATACCTGTATTATTTGTTTATTTTCCTTCTTTGTAATTTGACCTTGTTTCCACTTTTGTAGGATCCTATTTTTGTTTTTTAGATCATTCAAGATCTCCTGGTTAAGCCATTGTAGTCTCCTACTGAGTGGGATAGTTTGCTCTTGTGCTCTTACTAATGTCTCTCTGAAAAACTGCCAGCTGTCTTCTATTGTTTTTCCCCTTAGACTTGCTTCCCATGAGATCTTACCTACCAACTCACTGAGTTTGCTCAAATCTGTCTTTTTGAAATCCATTGTCTTTATTTTGCTGGTCTCTCTCCTACCATTCCTTAGCATCATGAAGTCTGTCATTTCCCCCATGCTGCCGTCCACTTTCAGATTCTCAACCAGTTCCTCCTTGTTTGTCAAAATCAAGTCTAGAACAGCCTCTCTCCTAGTCGCTTTCTCCAGCTTCTGGAACAAAAAATTGTCTCCAATACATTCCAAGAACTTGTTGGATAATCTGTGCCCTGATGTAGACTGCATGAGATTAATTCTTCCATCAACCTTGCTACCACCTCTCAGGTATTACCTATGCTGAGGGGAGAACCCCTTCCATCTGTGTAAATAGTGTCTATATTGAAGCACTATGGCAACAACGCTGTAGCATTTTAAGTGTAAACAACCCATCAAGCAGATCTTTCAGAAAAACATCCGGTCTGGATCTGCCAACATGGGGAATTGGAGAATCCAACACTTCCCTTCTCAGTGTGTCCCAGTGGTTAATCACCCTCAGTGCTAAACATTTGACCCTAATTTCAAGCTGGAATTTGCCTGGCTTCAGCTTCCAGCCTTTCGGTCTTGCTCAGCTTTTGTCTGGTAGATTACAGAGCCCATTATTACACACAATTTTCTCCCCATGAAAGTCTCTGCTTCATCATCTTTTTGATAAGTTAAAGAGATATACACCTTCAAGTCTAACGATCCGGCTTTTTCTCTATACTCCAATCATTTCTGTGACTCTTTTCTGCACCCTCTCCAAGTTTTCAACATCAGTTTCCAAATGTGGACCCCAGAACTTGATGCCGTTTGTTTCACCAATCCCATGTGCAGAGGTAAAATCCTTCCCCTGCTCCTACTCACCA
>NW_020699115.1:0-4176 GCF_002925995.2 Terrapene triunguis
AGAGAACCATGTATTCTCTTTCAGACCAGCCTGAGGTACAATGTGCTCCCCAAGCCGGGCGAGGCGCCATTCGCGCTGGAGGTGCACACAGTCCCCAAGACATGTGACAGCACCAGGGCTCAAAGGACCTTTAACATCGCCATAAACATCAGGTAACTCCCCCTCGCAGGGCCGGACCTTCCGGAGCAGCCCTAGGGCTGGGGACGAGTCATTCCAGAGGTGAGGGGAGCCCCCAGAAAAGTTGATACAAATCAATATTTTTCCAAAAATTAAATCATGATATTTTCTTAATTGCAATTGCTCTTTTCAATGTCAATCAGATTTTGTATTTCTGTGTTGCCAGCTCTTTACTTTCTCCCGCTAAATTGTTAGAGTGATTGTTCTGGGCTTGTTTCTCTGAGACTGAAAAAGACAAGTCAGCATCTTAGTAACACCCTTAATGTGAGAGCAACACAAACTCAGACATAAAACTGCCCGGCCAGTAGCCCGTCCTGTACCTGCAACCACCACCACCCTCCCACAGAGCGAACTGCCCCCAGTCACAGCAGCTGAATGCTTTGACCCAGCCATTCTCCTTCACCAGGATTTACAGGCCAAGTTCAATCAGACTTGTGCTCCTAAACCATTTCAGTGCTTTTACAATACCCACCCTTAGATGCCAAAATATGGGCTTCGGAGCCTAAGGACAAGTCTACACTTAAAACACTGCTGTAGCACTTGAATGAAGACGCTCTACACCGACAGCAGAGAGCTCTCCCATCTGCGTAGTTATTCCATCTCCCTGAGAGGCACTAGCTATGTTGACAGGTGAAGCTCTCTCACCAACCTAGCTTTGTCTACATGGGGGGTTAGATCCATATAACTACATCACTTGGGTTGGGATTTTTCACACCCTAGAGTGACATAGGTATAGGTCTGTAGTGTAGACCAGACCTAACTTTAAGCTCCTATTTTTGAAAGTGTGTATCAAAAAGCTCACAATGACTTAGCTAGTGTATTGAAATAACTTCCTAGTGCTAACACTGAACCAGTTTGGATCTGAAGTGACAGAGATTTTATGCTGCTAAGGGAGAATTTTTTACTAAAAATACAGTTTATATATCCTAGTTTCAGGGCTCCTAAGAGGGTAAGGAGCATCCTTTTATTCATATTCCTTCCATTTGCTTGCTGCTTCCATTAGTATCCAGTACATGGCATTTGTGTATAACAAATTTCTTCAATTCTTTTCTTATTGGAGGCTGTTTATGTTTGATTCATTTCAAGGACTGTATTTCATTTTTAGTCCCTACTATCAATTAGGATCCCTGCTTTTAAGCAATTTCTGTCACTTTCCCAGGTTATACCCTGGTTTACATCTTTTAACATTTCTTCTTCCTTGTGCCAGACAATTCCTATTACTGTTAGACCACAGCAATTATTTACAATGAAAACCAACAAAATCCCTTATAATCTTCTAAATTTGGATTAAACAAGGACTGGGAATGGCTGAGCCATTACAAACATTGAATCTATCTCCCCTTGTAAGTATTCTCACACTTGCTTCTTATCAAACTGTCTGTACTGAGCTATCTTGATTATCACTTCAAAAGTTTTTTTTTTTCTCTTACTTAATTGGCCTCTCAGAGTTGGTAAGACAACTCCCACCTGTTCATGCTCTCTGTATGTGTGTATATATATCTCCTCAATATATGTTTCACTCTATATGCATCCGAAGAAGTGGGTTGTAGCCCACGAAAGCTTATGCTCTAATAAATTTGTTAGTCTCTAAGGTGCCACAAGTACTCCTGTTAAATTTGGAGGACACACTCCACACATTCTTTTATTGTACATAAGCATTTCACATTATGTATTAGAACAAGAGATATTTTCCACATATAGAATGTTGCAAGTTTGAATTTAATAATGATTCAAGATTGTCAAATAACAAGCTCAAATGAGATTATTTAACCAAAGATTAATACAGCTCTGTACAGAATACAGAAAGAAGGTCCATCTAGCCCAATATCCTGTTTTCCAACACTGGCTGGTACCAGATGCTTCAGAGGGAATGAACAGAACAGGGCAATTATTGAGTGATCCATCCCCTTTCGTCCAGGCCCAACTTCTGGCAGTCAGATTTAGGAACACCCAAAAGCATGAGGTTGCGTCCTTGACCATCTTGGCTAATACCCACTGATGGACCTATCCTCCATGAATTTATCTAATTCTTTTTTGAACCCTGTTATATTTTTGATCTTCACAACATCACCGGGCAACGAGTTTCACCTGTTGACTGTGCACTGTTTGAAGAAGTACTTCCTTTTGTTTGTTTTAAGTTTGCTGCCCATTAAATTCATTGGGTAACTCCTGGTTCTTTTGTTATGTGAAGGGCTAAATAACACTTCCTTATTCACTTTCTCCACACCATTCATGATTTTATAGACCTCAGTCATATGTCCCCCATTAGTCATCTCTTTTCTAAGCTGAACACTTCCAGTCTTTCTAATCTTTTCTCATATGGAAGCTGTTCCGTACCCTTAATCATTTGTGTGGGCTTTCTCTGTATTTTTTCTAATATATCTTTTTTGAGATTGGGCAGCCAGAACTGCATGCGGTATTTAAGATGTGGCATAAAATGGATTTATACAGTGGCATTATATTTTCTGTCTTAATATCTATCCCATTCCTAACATTCTGGTTCCTAACATTCTGTTAGCTTTTCTGAAGGCTGCTACACACTGAGCAGATTTTTTTTCAGTGATCCAAGATCTTTTTCTTGAGTGGTAACTGCTAATTTAGACTCCATCATTTTATATGTATGTTGGAATTATGTCTTCCAATGTGCATTACTTTGCATTTATCAACATTGAATTTCCGTCTGCCATTTTTTTGCCCAGTCACCCAGTTTTGTGAGATCCCTTTGTAACTCTTCGCAGTCAGCTTTGGACTTAACTATCCTGAATAATTTTGTATTATCTGAAAAGCTTGCCACCTCACTGTTTACCCGAGCCCAGCGAGGGGAAATTAGCATGGGGAAATAGTTTAGTTTGTGTAATGACTCATCCACTCCCAGTCTTTATTCAAGTCTAATTTAATGGTGTCCATTTTGCAAATTAATTCCAGTTCTGCAGTTTCTCGTTGGAGTCTGTTTTTGAAGGTTTTTTGTTGAATAATTGCGACTTTTAGGTCTGTAATAGAGTGACCAGGGAGATTGAAGTGTTCTCTGACTCATTTTTGAATGTTATAATTCTTGATGTCTGATTTGTGTCCATTTATTCTTTTGCGTAGAGACTGTGGTTTAGCCAATGTACATGGCAGAGGGGCATTGCTGGCACATGATGGCATATATCACATTGGTAGATGTGCAGGTGAACGAGCCCCTGATGGTGTGGCTGATGTGATTAGGTCCTATGATGGTGTTCCCTGAATAGATATGTGGACAGAGTTGGCAACGGGCTTTGTGGCAAGGATAGGTTCCTGGGTTAGTGTTTTTGTTGTGTGGTGTATGGTTGCTGGTGAGTATTTGCTTCAGGTTGGGGGGCTGTCTGTAAGCAAGGACTGGCCTGTCTCCCAAGATCGGAATCACCCTTGTCCACATGCCTGTTGACCCTCCTCAAAGAATTCTAATGGATTGGTGAGGCATGATTTCCCTTTACAAAAGCCATGTTGATTCTTCCCCAACAAATTGTGTTCATCTATTTCTGATAAGTCTGTTCTTTACTATAGTTTCAACCAATTTACCCGATACTGAAATTAATCTTACCGGCCTGTAATTGCCAGGATCACCAATGGAGCCTTTTTTAAAAATTGGCAAATTACTTTAGCTATCCACTAGTCATCTGTACAGAGGCTGATTTAAGCAATAGGTTACGTACCACAGTTAATAGTTCTGCAATTTCCTATTTGAGTTCCTTCCGAACTCTTAAGTGAATACCATCTGGTCCTGATGACTATTTACTGCTTAATCTATCTATTTATTCCAAAACCTCCTCCATTAACAGCTCAGACTGGGACAGTTCCTCAGATTTGTCACCCAACAAGAATGGCTCAAGTATAAGAATCTCCCTCACATCCTCTGCAGTTAAGACCAATGCAAAGAATTCATTTAGCTTCTCCACAACGTCCTTTTCTTCCTTGAGTGCTCCTTTAGCTTGATTGTCCAGTGACCCCACTGATGTTTGTCAGGCTTCCTGCTTC
>NW_020699116.1:0-9343 GCF_002925995.2 Terrapene triunguis
ATCAATTATTAGTTATCAGCCACTGTTAAAGCCCTCAAGAGTCACAGATCTTTGAGAACAATGAAATTCCTGAGACACGCACTCCCCTGGCCGATCACAACCAGCCAGTGAGCCTGAGGCTTGTCAGCATCTCAGAGCCCTGCCCGCCATGTCTCTCCAGCGAGTCCTTCTTACATCATTCCATGTCATCGCAGCGTCACCCGCCCCCACCCCCTGCACAAAGCAGAACCCCACACATAACTAGGGTCTGTGTCTCTGAGCCACATGCTCACGTGAGAAACTCCAGCCCCCCTACCTGTACCATGTGTGGGAAAGTATTTCCTTTGATCAGTTTGGAATTTGCCTCCTTTCCCATTAATCAAATGCCCCCAGTTCTTGCGTTGTGGGACAGGGAGCTGATCTCCTGCCTCTGTCCCTGTCATAAACACACAGCTAAGGGTAGCATAAAATCCCTCCTTTACCTGTAAGGGGTTAAGAAGCTCAAATAACCTGGGCCCCTTCCAAAGTGTGGGTGCCATTTATCCATCCTGGGCCCCTCACTCAGGGCTCTCACTCCCTTCCCCTGGCCCAGTTACTGAATTCCCTTCCCCAGCTCTCCCCACTCCCCACCCCTCCCTCCGTAGCACTGGGACATCATGCAGCGCAGAGCAGCCATACAGCAGGGCCCTGGCACTCGTACTCCTGCCCCCACACTGCCCCCTGTGACCGTTTCACTCCCCTCCATGGGCAGAAATTCCCCCCAAGGGAGTGGAAATGCCAGGATGTTCCCATCTCGGAGTCAGATAACACAGTTAATAGCCCTGAGGGGACCTAGAAATCCCCCAAACCCCCTCCCCGTGCTACCTCCTCCCCCACTGCACAGATACAGCCCTGGCGGGTAATGCTGAGTGGGGCACTATCAGGGCAGATAAAGGTCTCTCTCGCGCTGGTCAGTGTGTGTAACAGGGATGTAAATTCTTTTTATCAGGCACTGGTCAACATCCCAGTCACGGCCCCTCCTGCACACCAGCTTAGCAACGTCCACAGTCAGATCTAGTGCAGTGACTGGCTACAAGAGCTTCCTGACCAACATGGCAATGACATCTATTTCTCAGCGCGGCTCCCAGACGCTGCTCATGGGGTTTCGTCGGGCTTCTGGGGTAATATTGCAACAGTAGTGAAATATACTCAACCCAAGAACAAATGGGCAAAATTTGGTCCTGTGCCAATTTTTAAACAGCGGATGGGTCATCCTGGGAACTAGACACTAGAGCAGGGGAGGGCACACAGGTAAGCAGGTCAGTAACATTTGCCTGCAAAGCAGTGTGGGATAGTCATTGGAGGACTGCCAAAGTGGCGTGCAGAAGGATTGTGTGCACAAACAGTAGATGGATATAACTAAATTCACAGCAAAGGTAGGACTCCAGAGATCACAACAAATGCGGAATTAGTATGCTGTGAAGGATTGCGGCATCTGTATGCGTATGTTTTTAAATTATGTTAACTCAACTGAATCCAGTTTACACCCCTGTGTACAGACAAGTAGGGTGGCCACTGACATATCCCCAGAGTACTGGACATTCCAGTACTTTTATAATGGGATGGGCTTGCCCTTGCTGCCCTTGCTGATGTGACCCTGCCCTTGCCATTGTGACTTCACAGGCACCATGCGTGCAAAGTCACGGTGTACGGGGGATGCCATTTTGCAGAGTGTGCTGCCCTGCCCCCACCGGTGTCCAAGGTCATGCTGGCAGGAGCACAGTGGCATACTCTCAAAATGGTGTCCTCTCTAACGACATCAGACAAAACCACAACTGGTTCTGGACAGGGACTAAGCTTTCCAAAACCAGCACCGTCTGACTTAAAACCTGAGAACTGGCCTGCCTAAAGACAAGTCTTAGGCCTTGTCTACACTGCAAGTTGGAGCGCATTAAATTAGCCACCAGCGCTGTAACTCCTGAGCTGTCTACACTGGCAAAGAACTTAGTGCGCCCAGACTCCGCAGTCGGAGCACTCTAGGTAATGCACCTCCACGAGAGGTGTACAGCTTTCTGCGCCCGGGCTCCAGCGTCACGGTGCCAGTGTAGACGCCCTGGTCTATTACTATGCACTGATCGGCCTCCGGGATGTGTTCCACAATGCCTGTTCTCTGGTCATCAGTTTGAACTCTACTGCCCTGGCCTCAGGTGACCAACCATCAGACCCGCCCTTTAAATTCTCCGGGAAATTTGAAAGTCCCCTTCCTGTTTGCTCAGCCACATGTGCAATACTCTCAGCGCATCTTTCCAGGTGACCACGCCTCCTCCACATGCCAGGTGATCCCCTGCTTGGAGTAATACCGAGGTGCTGGACCTCATCAGCGTTTGGGGAGAGGAGGCTGTCCAGTCCCAGCTATGCTCCAGCCAGAGGACTTTTGATACCTACGAGCAGATATCAAGGGCCATGACTGAAAGGGGCCATGACCGGGATGCCCTGCAGTGCAGGGTTAAAGTGAAGGAGCTGTGGAACATGACCTGCCGGTTCTACAAAGAGCTGGACGCGATACTTGGGGGCGACCCACCTCCAATGCAAATAGCCTCAGACACTTCGGGGGCTGTTCCAGCTGAGAGTGCACCAAGCAAGCAGGAGCAAATCGAGGGCGAGGATGCTGAGGAAGAGGTGGACCAAGAGACAGAGTACAACTCGGTGTCCATAGGTGCTTGCAGCCAGGAGCTCTTTAGTACCCCAGAAGAGGCTAGCCAGTCTCAGCAGTCGGTGGTTGTGGAAGCGCGAGCAGCAGAGGAGGCGCCCGGTAAGTGGATCTTGTGTTGGGAAGTGAGTTGTTGGGGGTGGGTTGTTGGGGGCGAGTGGTCTGGGACTGTTGGTTTGCCGAAAGCAGGGTTGGCTCTGTCCGGTGCTCGTACTGACATATGCCTAGAGGCAGAAGAGGGAGTTGATGGAATCTCTCACTTCACGGTAATCGGCCTCACAGATATCACCGGAAGTCTCATGGAGATACTGGGCAATCTGCCTCAGCAGGTTCTTTGGCAGAGCTGCTGTCTCCATTGTCCCATTAAGGGTAACATTCCCACGCCACTGTGTCGTCGGGGGGGTGGACCATTGCTTCACACAGACAAGCCACATAAGGGCCAGGACAGAAGCCGCAGTCTTAAAGAAGACCCTTCCTTGCTTCCCTGCTCACTCTCAGCAGCGAGATATCTTCTAGGATAAAAACAGCCTGTGGAAAGTGTGGGGATGGTGCTGAGTGTAGGGCCCCACCGCAGTGTTGCCTCTCCCCAAGACACACTCGCCCAGAGTACATTAAGGCCCTGGAACAATGAGTTACCCTGACCCTGTGGCTACTCACCATGTCGGGGGTCTTGTGGTTTCTGTGCGCTCACGTTCTAATAGGTGTGTGAGTAGTTGTACTGGTGTTTAAGATTGGCCGTATCATTGCTCTGTCTAGTGCAAACAATGGTCCCTCTGTAAAATGTTGCATTTTGGCTTCACAGATGCAACCTTGGGATCGCAAATACCCTTGTTATCGCCAGCTGAATGGCTGTGCAGACTGAGGAAGCGACCTCGAAAAACAGAGGAGGACCTTTTGCATGAAGTTATGCAGCAGGCCGCTGATGAAAATAAAAAAATGTGGGAGTGCCGGGACTTGGAGAGGGGGTAAAAGAAGGAGAACATGGATCACCACAAAGAAACCACGGAGCGGCTCCTAAACATTATGGAGCACCAAGTGGACTCATTCCAGGAGCTCCTAGCACTGCAGAAGGAGCAGCTTGACGCCCATCCTCCCCTGCATATCACCGCCAACACAGTGTAGCCACCATCCAGTCCCCTGTCGCCACCGGCTGCCTCCGATACCTGCCCCTGTCCAGCACAGCCCACTCCCAGCAGTACCCACTGCACTCAACCCCCATTCCACTGCAGTTTACCCTTGATGAAGTGCAGCACCCTTTTCACATCACTACAGACAGCAAGTCTGCATATGATACCTGGACATATGCCAATCTGGGAATGTCCAGGGTGCCTCCCCTTCCTTCCCCGCCTCCTTTCCCCCATTGCCCTGTGTGTCTCTCCAGCTGTTGTATTTTTCTAATAAATGATTTTTTTGGTATGGAAGAAATCCTTATTGTATAACATGTAAGGAAGCATAGCACAGGAAAGCTACATGTACTGCTAGTCTGTATACCATAAGGAGCAATGTCAGGTCTCCTAATAGCATTACAGCCACTGCACTCTGCCGTGCATGTGATGCACCATAAAAGGTCTTAAAGACACTTGGTGGAGGTGCCCTGGCAGACTGCAGGCTGCTTAATTCACACAGAGGTCTGCCAGCCTGGGGTTGCTGGAACTGATGGGGGAGCCCATTCATACTTAGACATTTAAAAATGAACATTGCCTGCAATCTCTTCATGACACTTCATGCTGTAAATTGTGAGTGACAACACATTTTTATGTCTTGTCAGATAGTAAAAACCATGTTGTATATTAACCTATTTGCCAACATATTTTCCCATGTAATAACACAGTAAGATTGGATAAGAAGCCACAGTAATTACACATAATTCAGTGAGAAATAGGGAAAGGAACGCAGATATTTCTGAAGGTAATTTTAGGGGGAAATTATCTATTTTTAGATTAACATTCCCCTGTGTTAAAAACTAGGAAAAACAGATAGCTTCAGCAGCCCATGCCACCTAGACACCAACAGACTGGATAAAAACACAAATGAATCCATCAAAAGATAACTTTAGGGTGTTTATTTTCAAATAATCAAGGTAAGTTTAGGGCACTCTGACATGAATGGCATATTGTGAATACATTTTCAAAACTGAATTATTACATTGAAAATGTTCATAATGCATCACATTTAAAACAAAAAGTAGTCCCATTAATGCCATGCAATGTGCCTCCCCTAATACTCTGCTCAGCTAGCTCTTCAAGAAATGAGGTTCAATTGCTAATTTCAAGGAATTAGATCAATCAGTCACTATTTTTACAGTATCAGAGGGGTAGCCGTGTTAGTCTGGATCTGTAAAAAGCAACAAAGAGTCCTGTGCACTTTGTTGCTTTTTACAGAGAGTGGGTATTCACCCACAAAAGCTTATGCTCCAATACATCTGTTAGTCTATGAGGTGCCACAGGACTCTTTGTTGCTTTTTACAGAGCATTCCTGAAGGTGGTGGAGAGAACCCAGAGGGACTGAGATGAATTTCCTGGAGCAACTTTATTTTCTTTGTACTCTAAGGCCTGGTCTACACTACGGGATTAATTCGGATTTAGCAGCGTTAATTCGAATTAACCCTTCACCCGTCCACACAACAGAGCCATTTAGTTCGAATTAAAGGGCGCTTTAAATCGATTTCTGTACTCCACCTCGACGAGCGGAGTAGCGCCAAAATCGATTTTGTTAATTCGAATTAGGGTTAGTGTGGCCGCCACCACCGAATTAATGTGGTTAAAATTAATGGGGTAGTGTGGCCACACACCACCGAATTAATGTGGTTAAAAACCGAATTAATGTGCTTAGTGTGGCCGCGCACAATCGAATTTATACAACCTGTTTCCCAAATTCGAATTATCTAAATTCGGATTAATCCCGTAGTGTAGACATACCCTAAATCTCACATGACAACAAAATATCACCCTTTCGACTGATTTATGGCCGAGAAGAAAGGTTTCCTAATAAAGCATCACCAAATTTCATATTATGTGTCATCAAGTGCCAGCGTCTTTAATATAATTAACTTAATTTATGATGATTCAGTAAAAGACTACAACCCCGTCTCTGTTTCTTTACCAAACTACATTTATTTCATCCTTAGAACCAAGAACATGAAGAGCCCGGCAGTACATTGAAATCAACAGTAGACACTGACAGTACATTGCCTGCAAATAATATTTCTAAACAAAAATAAACTAAGAAAAGGATATTGTAGAAGAGATTTCTATCTATAGGAAGATAGCATTTGAGGTTCGAGACCGTGTTTTCTTAATTGATGTGAGAACAAGAAAGGAAGTGTCATATCTTGATTACCGATTATATGAAGCTAGAAAGTTAAAAATCACATGAATTAATACTAACAGAAGTTCAAAGACTATTTTATTATCTTGCGTGAGTTAACTTAAATATATTGCTTAATTAATTCTATCATTTTTTCACCAATTAATTGTCAAAGGTGTCATGCAGGGGGTGGGTGTATGTGCCCTGCCTTCCAGAGAGAACCAGTCAGGACAATAAAGAGAGGAAAAGAGAGCGAGAGGAGCTGTACACATTTGTAGTTGTGATGTTTATGACACATTTACATTGTTACTGAGCAACCCAGTCTGACAATTTAATAATTTTTTTTGTTAAGATAAATATTTTGAATTTCTTGAAATTCCACAGCTGAAATACAAATTATACTATTTAGAGAAGTTAAACTTCAATATAGATTTGAGGGAAGAATTAAAAAATAAATGTAAATAATTCCATTTCTAAAAATATGTTTAGATGCTTGTTTTTGAAATGCAGTTGAAATGTAAATGAAAATGTTCTTGCATTTACACCTTGTGACAATAATATTTTCTAAATTAGAATAATCTTTTTTCTTTCATATTTTCCATTGAGATTTCACAGGGGTAGAAAATTCTGACAGGAGTGAATGATCCCCGTCCATCACCATCTGCAACCCCTGGGACAGAGGACGGGGAAAGGTGAGGGCAGCAAAAACCACCAGCTGTCTGGCAGTATTTCTTACCAGCTTTGCCGGGGTGGAGCAAACACAAAGGGAGGGGGGAAAATCTGTCTTGCTCCTTCCAGCAAGTGGGACCCATTCACCCAGCCTGGGCTGGGGTTGCCAGGTGTCCGGTTCTCGACTGGAACCTCCAGTTGAAAAGGAAAATTAGCAGCGTCCGGTCAGCACAAAAAGTCCAGTTATCTGCAGTAACTGCCCCCCACCCCTGGGGGGCAGGGGCGGGAAGAGCAGCAGCGTTGGGAAGGGCCAGTCTGTGCCGCGGGGGTCACTGTCAGGGAGAGAGATTCCCTCTGGCCTGAGCTGGGACCATGAGGATTTTCAGGGGAGCTGCATTTGTACCCCAAACATAATAACCAGGACTGAAATAAGGGCGGAGCGTCCCGGAGAAGGTGTCAGTGAAAGTGAAGAGACGGGACCTGTCAGTCACATTGTAAAACGAGACCTCTCCCGCCTCATAGTCCAGGAAAATCCCCACCCGGCTGGGCCTGATGCTCACAGGGAGGGAGGTCGAGGGGGAGGCGAGGGCCTGGTATACTCCGCCCCTCAGCCACACAACCCAGTATCCATCCTCAGGTGTGAGTGTGACCTTCCCCTTCCTGCTCACAGATTCCCTACAAACCCCCAGGTACCAGCCTATCTTGCCTCCCACCTCCACCTCCCAGTAATGCCTCCCGCCCGTGAACCCCTCAGCGCCCAGGACCCAGATATCATGCTCAAATCCCTCAGACTTGTTGGACGGATCCCAGTTTCCGTGTGTCACATGTTTCCGATCCTCAGACAGGACGAGGTTGGGATTTGCCGTGTCTGGATCTAGAGTCACGTCCACTGGGGAGAGAGTCACAGAGTCAGTGCCGGGGGCAGGGGCTGGTCACTGGCATGAAAGGGAAATTAACCTGCATCCCCGTCACTCCCCACGGTGCCTGCCCCTTCCTTCGCACCCCCTCCCCTTGGCACCTTCCCCTTAGTTCTCCACCCTCCCCTCCCCTTGCCCTCTGCCCCCCTGACACCAGCACCCCTCACCCCCCTCTAGTGCCCTGGTGCCAGCCCCTCTGTTCACTCCTCCTGTGCCCCCCAAGTCGCATCTCTACCATTGCCCCCATCTGCCTCCATGGTGCCTGCCCTTCCTTTCCCCTCTTTGGACCCCTGGTGTAAGCCCTTTCCCTCACCCCATCTCTGCACCACTGGTACCCACCCCTCCCCCTCCCTCTGCCTCCCTGGTGCCCACATCCCCACACCCCTCTCTGTGCCCCTCTGTGCTCACCTGTTCCCTTGCCCCCACTCTGCCCCTGGTGCCCCGCCCCTCTCCTTGCATCTTCCCCTCTGCTCAGTCCCCACATCCCTCCTGGTGCCTGCCCCTTCCCTCGCCCCCCTCTGTCTTCTTGGCACCCACCCCTCATGCCCTTCACCACTTTTATGACTGCCCCTTTCCTTTGCTCCCCTGTTGCCCCCTGGGATCTGCCCCACCCCTCATCCCCCATGGCCCTCTGGCACCTGTCCTACCCCTCACCCCTCTTTCTCCCCTTGTCACCTGCACCTTCCCCCACCACCTCCTTTCCCCTGGTGCCAGCCCCTCCTTCTACACACCCTCTGCCTTCCCCGTGCCTGCCCCTCTGTTCACCCCTTGTGTCCCCTGGTGCAAGCCCTGTCCCTCTCCCCCCCTCTGAGCCCCAGTGCCCACCCCTTCTCCTGCTCCCCTTTGGCCCCTCATGCCCACCCCTCCCCTCATCTCCAGTCCTGCCCCTCATGCATACTCTATGGCCCTGGTTTGCTCAGTCGGTAGAACATCAGGCTCTTAATCTGAAGGTCCAGGGTTTGAACCCCCGTCTGGACACTCAACATCAGGGGGCAGGATAGCTCAGTGGTTTCAGCATTGGCCTGCTAAACCCAGGGTTGTGAGTTCAATCCTTGAGGGGGCCATTTAGGAATCTGGGGCAAAAATTGGAGATTGGTCCTGCTTTGAGCAGGGGGTTGGACTAGATGACCTCCTGAGGTCCCTTCCAACCCTGATATTCTATGATTCTATGCCTGCCTCTCCTTAGCCTATGCCCACCCCATTCTTCCCCCTGGCACCTGCCCTTCCTCCACCCACTGGTGACTGCTCCTGCCTCACTCTGTGTCATGAAATCATAGAAGATTAGGGTTGGAAGAGACCTCAGGAGGTCATCTAGTCCAACCCCTCCTCAAAGCAGGACCAACACCAACTAAATTATCCCAGCCAGGGCTTTGTCAAACCGGGCCATAAAAACCTCTAAGGATGGAGATTCCACCACCTCCCTAGGTAACCCATTCCAGTGCTTCACCACCCTCCTAGTGAAATAGTGTCTCCTAATATCCAACCTAGACCTCCCGCACTGCAACTTGAGACCCTTGTTCTGTCATCTGGGAACAGCCTAGCTCCATCCTCTTTGGAACCCCCCTTCAGGTAGTTGAAAGCAGCTATCAAATCCTCCCTCATTCTTCTCTTCTGCAGACTAAATAGGCCCAGTTCCCTCAGCCTCTCCTTGTAAGTCATGTGCTCCAGCCCCCTCATCATTTTTGTTGCTCTCCGCTGGACTCTCTCCAATTTGTCCACATCCCTTCTGTAATGGGTGGACCAAAACTGGATGCAATACTCCAAGTGTGGCCTCACCAGTGCC
>NW_020699116.1:9353-25108 GCF_002925995.2 Terrapene triunguis
GGGGGGGTAGCCCCGCCCCCTAGCCACTCCCTCCCACTTCCTGCCCACTGACTGCCCCCCACAGAACCCCCAACCCATCCAACCCCCGCTGCTCCTTGTCCTCTGATCGCCCCTCCCGGGACCCCTGCCCCTAATCACCCCCGGGGACCCCACCCTATCTAAGCCTCCCTTGTCATTGTCCCCGACTGCCCCCTCCTGATACCCCCCCACCCTAACTGCCCCCCTAGGATCCCACTCCCTACCTGTCCCCTGACTGTTCTGACTCCTATCCACACCCCCGCCAGATCCCCAGGACTCCCACGCCTATCCAACCACTGCCTGTCCCCTGACTGCCCCCCCGAACCCCCAACCCATCTAACCCTCCCTGTCCCCTGACTGCCCCAATCCCTCTCCACACCCCTGCCCCCTGACAGCCCCCCCCAGAACCCCCAACCCATCCAACCCCGCCCCGCTCCCTGTCCCCTGACTGCTCCCATCCCTCTCCACACCCTCGCCCCCTGACAGCCCCCCCATAACTCCTGACTCATCGAAACCTCTCCCTGCTCCCTGACTGCCCCCCGGGACTCCCCTTACCACCATGCCGCTCGAGCCACGTGGAGCAGGCTGCTGCGCTGCCGAGCGAACAGCCCCTCCCCCACAGAGTGCTGAGGCAGGGGGAGGGGGGAGCGGGGGAGGGGCTCTGGCTGCTGGAGGCCAATGGGAGCGGCTCAATCGGGCCCAGCCACCCTATCAGCCGTGCTGCACTCTGCATGGGGGCGGGGGGGGGGGAATCCCGGACCTTCCTATCTTATTACCAATTCCTCCCGGACGGCTTTTTAAAGACGAAAAAGCCGGACATGTCCGGGGAAATACGGATGGATGGTAACCCTAAGCTGCGGTAGCTGGTGAGTGCAGGCAGGCACCAGGCGGCAGCCAGTTACATGTTGCCCCTGCTTCCCTGCCGTGTTCCCCATGCTTCCCTTTACGTGTTCCCCCTCTTGCTGTCCTCTCCCTGCTTTGCTCCTTCCTGTCCCTAGCCCCACTGCTCCTCCATATCTGCTGCCCCCCAGCAGGGCACATCCTGCTCACAGCACTGTGTGAAGAACCAGACCCTGATCCAAGCACTCAGCAGCTCACCAGCAGCCTCGCCGGCAGACTCTTTCCTTCCCCCACTGCCTCTGGCTGGGCCAGCACTCAGGGAAAGCCCAAGACCTTCCGGCCCAGGGCACTGGCCGAGAGGAGCTGAGCTCTGCATGTGCCAACCTCTCCCCCCATCCCCCCGCAGCAGTGGCACAGGGAAGCCTCTCCTCTCCTCAGCTAAGCTCTGGAGTGTTTGTGGGGGGGGGGATTTCCAGCCTGTTCACGCCCCAAACCTGCAGACTCCACAGCAGCCCCTGGGGTAGGGTCCTGCCCCCAGGGAGTGCGGAGTTACTCCATCCCCTAGGCACCCTCCCTGCTGAGCCACCTCTCTGGCCTGGTTCGCTGAAGCCCCTGCAGTCAGGTTCCCTGGGCCCTGGTGCACAATGCATCTTTAGGGCTTAACCCCTTCCTGCCTGCGCTAAAGTCAGAGGAGGCTGGCTTGGGTATGTCAGTGGCCATCCTCTGCTGTAACCCCTCCCCTCACTGGGGTTATGGATGAATAGAGGCAAGGGCCAAGTGGTACTGTGGAGTCGCAGGCACCTGGGAGGCAGAGGCATATGAGGGATGGGGAATCCCTGTTGCTTTGGAGGGGGGATTTCCTCACTTCCTGCCCCCTCCATCTGGGAGAAGGTGCATCGGGTGCCAGTCCCAGCCCATACCTGCACAGCACGTCTGCACTGGGGTTTGCACCGGGGCAGCTACATCGGTGCAAGGAAACCCCGGCAGACACGACCTGAGACACTGCTGTGCCAGGGGCCATAACCTCTCCGCTTACTGAGGTTATGGGTCAGTAATTACAGGGTCACTGGAGCAGGGGACCTGGACTCTGGGCTCCAAGATATGGCCCAACCCACTGGGCTGCAGAGTCATTCTCACCCCCATGCTCTGGCCCAAGTCCATGGCATTGTTTAGACACGGGGACGTCTTCAACAGGAGAGATTGAGGGAGCCCCACGTCAGACACTCGGAGCCCAGCGCTTCCAGTCCTCATCTGAGAGAAGGAGACCCACATTCTAATTCCTGCCTCACATCACACAGAGGACACCTTTTTCTGTTCATTGAAACTAGTCAGCAAAGTCAACATGGATTCAGGAATAGTTTCAATGAAACCAAAAATACAAACTATTTCTCCAAAACATTTCTCCCAGCACCACTTCAAACCTGTCTGAGCAACTTAGGAGTCCAAACTCCAGAGACTTGCAGTGAGTGACTGTCAACATCCCCAGAAACACACAGTTATGGGCAGGCCAGGCTCAGGCATCAGCTATGAAACATTCCAGAGCTGCTGTTAAATTTGCCCTTGGTAGAAAAATTCCCCCCTCCAGACCCTGATCTCACCCCCACATCAGGCTGAAAATGGAGATGGTTCCAGCCTGAACTCTCTGCCCAGAGAGATTTGTCCCATGGACTCTGCGAGTGGCACAGACCCTCTGCAGCTGCACCTGCGCGTCTCCTAGAGTGGATAATGGTCACAGAGACCGTCTCAGATCCTCAGGGGCTCAGGTGTCTCCATCTAACGACTGCGCCAGCCACTCCCCTCACTCTCATTAACCGGCCCTGGGTCAGACACGCTGGGAACTTTCACACCCAGACTCTGGAGACACTTTGTGTTCGTCTACACAGCCCGCAGCAGCAAGTCCCAGAGCTCGGTCCATAGACTGAGGTTTGTGGGGCTCCTGCTATGGCGCTAAAAAGAGCCATACAGACCTTCTGGCTCAGTCTGAATTTCAGGCTCTTAAGCCCAGGGAGCAGGGGGGGCTTCAAACCCAAGCTCCAGCCCCAGACACAACATCTACACAGCTGTGTTTAATGCTGTAGCACAAACTGCATGAGCCAAAGTCTGTCACTCCGGCTCTGAGACTCGCCCAGGAGGGCTGACAGAGCAGCATGGCACAGACACCTTCCATACCGGAGGGACATTCACTCTCCCAAGCTGGTGTCTGGAGGGCAGCAACAGACAAGGGTGTTCCAGCTCCCATTGCTGGAAGTGCCCAGGCACCCACAGCGACGCCCTGAGGAGGGCCAGTGACTGGAACGAATCACCCTGACCCACTGCAGACAGGGCTGGGGTCCAATGCTGGCCACAGACTGTGGGCAGGACGGGCACATAAGATGGGGCTGCCTCCAGGAGCAAGGATGGGGAGTCTGGCCTGGTTTCCCAGAACACTTGGGGAACAGGGGAGTCCCAGGTTATTAAAGACACCCTGCCACAGGGAGGTCAGGCCCAGGACTGTGGGAACCCCATTTTGGGCTGGGAAAAGTGACCTCCCCCCCCCATGGTTAATTTGTTTCGAGTGCAGGGAAAGGGGACATGTAAAAAGATGCTGCCCTACAAGAACTTTGGATTTTGGGCAGAGGGGATGTTGCTATGGGGCAGGAAGAGTTTCTAGTACTGGGTAAAATGGGTAGCTAAGAAAGCAAGCCCTGGGGTATAAGCATCAGAAGGAGAGGCCAGCCATGGGTTTCAGACATTCCTCTGCTTACCAGGGATACCTTAGCCTCACTCCCAGATTCAAAGCTTGGGAATTGGGGGTGCTTGAGCAGCTTCCCCCAAGAACCTGAAAGGACTCCTTTGGAAAATGATCCAACCAGCAGCTTAGTGGACAGCCGGCTCTCTGGGCCAGGGGAGCCAGGGCAGAAGCTAAATGTGATTCAGCATTTCTGGTGGTCCCAGGAGAGCGGTGTTACTAGAGCTCTGAGAGGGCTATTGAACAGCAAATGGGTCAATGCACTGAAAAAGGAACAGGGCATTTGGCAGAAGAAATTCTGCTCTAGCTCCCAAGAAACCCAGCTGTCAAAGATAAAGCTCCAGCACCCATGTGAGCCAAGGACTGGTGTGATTATTGATATTCAGGAGAAACTCTCAGCTGCTGAATGTACCAGGCACCACCCCACAGGGAGGAAGTGGCAGTTGGAATTGTCAATACCCCTGGTCAAGGAGCCCAGGCCCTAGAGGAGAAGCAGCACCTGGAGACCAGAATAGTTCAGCCAACGGAGGAGTAAAGCAACAGGGAGATGGAGAACAATGGTCTCAAGGCAGCCAAGGTAGAAAATGAGCCATGCAAGAGTAAAGTTACCCAGGACCCAAAATGGGAAGGGCTTGAACAAGCCCTAGGCCTTGTGAAGGAGGGGCCCAGAAAGGGCTACAGGATGTGAGTGGTGTGGCTGGGAAACTAGAGGATGGTTTGCTGGGACACATGAGCCTGCCACACCACTTAGAAGGAAGAGAGTTGGAGAAGGTGAGACTGAGGGTATGTCTGCAACTGAGCTGGGAGGTGCGATTCCCAGCTCATGTAAACATACCTGCACTAACTCTGCTCAGGCTAGTACGCTGAAGGCAGCAGTGTAGCCAGGGTAGTGTGGGCAGCTCGGGCCAGCTGCCTGAGTACGTACCAAGGGGGCTGGGTGGGTTTGTACTCAGGCAGGTAGCTGAATCTTCCACCTGTGCCATCCTGGCCACATGGCTATTGTTAGGTGCTAGCTCAGCTACGTCTACATGAGCTGGGAATCACACCTCTTAGCTCGAATGTAGACGTTTCCTAATAGAGGAGAAGGAACAGATTCTGAAACAAGTTAAAGAACTAGACAGATTAAAGCTGATGGCTTAGGAGGGAGCAGAGGTGCAGGCTGAGGGCTCTGGTGTGTGCAATAAGAGAGAGCCCAGCAATAAATTACCAGGAGGCTGAATTTACACGGTGGAGGGGAGTGATGCCATGGGTGTCCTTGGAGGTTTTTAGGGGAACAAGTTGATCACCCACTGAAGAGCTGGATGTTTGGGGGGAGGGATAGCTCAGTGGTTTGAGCATTGGCCTGCTAAACCCAGGGTTGTGAGTTCAATCCTTGAGGGGGCCACTTGGGGATCTGGGGCAAAATCAGTACTTGGTCCTGCTAGTGAAGGCAGGGGGCTGAACTTGATGACCTTTCAAGGTCCCTTCCAGTTCTAGGAGATGGGATATCTCCATTAATTATTATTGTTAACAGGCACAGATACGGAGGTGCTGGCTAAAAGGGAAGCTGCTGTAGTTGCCGTGTTCTCTACAGCAACCCAGCAATCCCACCCACTAATGAACTGGCGAGAGCTAGAAGAAAAGGTTGCTGCAGCTGAGGGGAGCAGGGCAGAAGGCCTTGCACAGCTGAACACCCTGCCAGCCCAAAGGCTGAGGCCCTGCAGGAGCTAGAGTAGGTTTACCATCCGTCTGGGTTTCCCCGGACATGTCCGGCTTTTTCGGCTTTAAATGGCCGTCCGGGGGGGATTTCTAATCAAGTAGAAATGTCCGGGATTTCCCCTTTCCCCTCATGCAGAGTGCGGCGCGGCTGATTGGACGGCTGTGCCTGATTGAAAGCTGCTCGCAGCCACTGGGGCCTCTAGCAGCCAGAGTCCCTCCCCCTCCCCCGCTCCCTCCTCCCTCGCAGAGCAGCGCGGCAGAGTTTGAGTCCATGTGGAGCCCACAGCTCTCCCTCTGCTGGGTGAGCGGGGGAGGGGGGAGCAGGGCAGGCGGGGGGGGGGGTGTAGAGGCTGCAGGGGCAGGGCAGGCAGGGGGTGCAGAGGCTGCAAGGACGGGGGGCAGGGGCTGCAGGGCGAGTGGGGAGCAGGGGGCACAGAGGCTGCAGGGGCGGGGGGGCAGGGCAGGCGGGGGTGTGCAGAGGCTGCAGGGCGAGGAGGAGCAGGGCAGGCAGGGGCATAGAGGCTGCAGGGGCAGGGGGGCACAGAGGCTGCAGGATTTGCAGGGCGAGTGGGGAGCAGGGAAGCACTTAGCAACCCCCAACAAGATCAGAGCGGGAGGGAGGAGGGGGAATGCGGGGTGCTCAGAGGAGGGGGCAGAGTTGGGGCAGGGACTTTGGGGAAGGGGTTGGAATGGGGGTGGAGAAGGGGCGGGGTTGGGGCGGGGCCAGGGGTGGGGAAGGGGCGGAGTTGGGGCAGGGCCGGGGGCGGGACCGGGGCCCCGTGGAGTGTCCTCTTTTTTAACTGTTTGAATATGGTAACCCTAAGCTAGAGGAGATGTGCTGACCAAGGGACTGGATCTCAACCCAAGCCATTTAGTGGGAGCAGGAGCTATCCAGTCTCAGCACTGGAAGGTGACCAGGGAACAGCAGTGTTTGTTGCTGCAGAAGGAGCTCACAATGTTCCAGAATCAGCTTAAGATCGAGTGTGGAATGTAGCCCAGTTCTGAGATGCATATGAAGCAGGAGACCCCAGAGACCTTGTGGAAAGAGATAAAATTATGCCAGAGAGAGAAGATGAGTCCTCTCCAGAAAACAGAGCAGCCGGGCAGCGAGCTTGCCAGCCAGCTGGAGACAAGGTCAGCGCTGTGGTGGGTGCAGTGGTACAGGACCATCGGGTGGAAGATGGGCTGTCTGAGGTGGGGATTCCGGTTGCTAAAAGGAAAAGCAACCATGTTAATAACATAAAAACACACATCCAAGTAGGGTGACCAGATAGCAAATGTAAAAAATTAGGACAGAGGTTGGGGGGAAATAGGCATCTTTATAAGAAAAGGCCCCAAATATTGGGACTGTCCCTATAAAATCAGGACATCTGGTCACCCTACATCCCAGAGGAAGCTGAAATAAGAAGGGAAGACACAAGGGACCTCTCCCCTGCAGAGGCCTGGAAGAGCAACACAAAGCTTGAACCGGAGCTGGGCTATAAAGAAGTCCATCCGAAAGGAAAAGAGGTCCCCCCAGGGGAGGAGCAGAAATGTGCTTTTCCAGCTGATAACATTACACACAGTCATGTGGGCAGAGGAGGATCCAAAATGGGCTCCCAAAGCTCTTTTGCTGAAGGCTGCAGGAAAAAAGATATGGCCAGTAGTAATTAATGATGCAAAGAAGGAGCTAGTCTTAATGAAAGACACCTTGGGAGAGACTCGCTGCAGATTTGTGTGAATTCAGGAGACATCATTATTTGGTAGTTGTGGATGATTTTTCCAGGTATATAGAAATAGTGTATTTGAAAGACGTAACACACCACAGTGTTATAGAGCAACTGAAGTGCACTTTTGATCATTTCAGGGTTCCAGAAGAACTTGTGACAGAGCATGGACCACAATTCACTGGAGCACAATTTAATTTATCCAAATAAAATATGGTCTTCCCCATATTACTAGCAGCCCATATTACTCACAAGCGAATGGAGAATCTGAAAGAGCTGTACAGACAGCCAAGAATATCCTACAGCAGAAAGATCCATTCTTTGCTCTTCTGAGTTACAGATCAACACCAATAGCAGCTCCTGGATACAGTGCAGCACAACTCCCGATGGGAAGACAACTCAGAACTACCCTCCCAACGTAGAGAGTAGCCAAATCAGATAAAAAGGCAAAAAATGCTTAGGAACACTTTTACAACAGACATCACTCAGAGACCTACCAGGTCTAGAACCTGGTGACAGTGTTTGTGTCAAACTGGATGGAGAAAACGAATGGAATACTCCAGCAATCGTAAAAAATAATTCAGCGCCCAGGTTGTATGTGATCGAGACTGACAGAGGAGAGCTCAGCAGAAACTGTCAATATCTACAGTTTGTTTCTCAGAAAGAACAATCGACAGAGCAAACTCTACAGGTGGTGGAGGCAGAGCAAGAAGACGATTCAAGGATTCCAGATGGACCACAGTCAGTCATTGCAACTAATGAACACCCAGAGGACCAATCTGTTACATATTGGGGTCATGTAATTAGAAGACTAGTACCACTCAGAGACACCTGACAGACTGACCCGTACTGCACTCCAAATACAGTGTGACAGTGTAAATACCGTAAATGGTAGGAATGTAGGATTTAAAGGGGGAGATGTAATGGAATGCTAAACTGTATTATACTGTTCAGCCACTAGGTGCTGCTGTGTGCTAAATACTATTTTTAAACAATCCTCAGTCAGACCTGGCAGAGCATTAATTGATCTTACACTGAACACAGCTGGTGTGTATCTGGCTCGGAGGGAAGCGCTGTGGCCAGTCCATATCTGGCACAGGAGCATGACACCAGTGGTGAAAGGTCAGTGCTATTGACTACCCCTGCGATGGCCAGAGGGCATGACTTAGGTTTGGTCTACACTACAGAGTCAGTCTGACGTAAGGCAGCTTATGTTGACCTAATTATGTCAGTGTACACACAACAGCCTTGCTCCCACTGATATAAGTGCTGTACTGCACCGACATAATAACTCCACCTGCGCAAGAGGCATAGGACTAATCTCGGTGTAGTTAGGGTGATGCAGTGTTGGTGTAGTTATTGCCTTACTTACATCAGCTGTTGGCTGTCGTTAATTTTGCCGTGAAATTATCAAGAAAGCCCCGTCCCATGGTGGGCTTCAGCTGAAGCCCAGCTGCCTCCATCCTAGCTCCCTGCTAAGGGAGGTGAGAAGCCTGGGTGGCTGCCCAAGATCCCCGTGGGGCAGCTGAGCTCCTGGCGGGGAGCTGGGCACAGCTGAAAAAAGAAGGGCAGTGTGGACAACAGCCACCCCAGTAATTACTGCTGTGGCTGTAAGGCGACCTAACGTAGGTTGACTTAAGTTTGCAGTGTAGACATTCCCTTACAGGGGGTACAAGTTCTGAACTACGCCATGCTGCAGACTATGGGGGATTTTGCCTGTCACATGAGCTACATAGAACATTGGGGACACAACTCCTGGCCTCTTTATACTTCAGTGACGAGAATAAAAATATGGTTAAGGGCCTTGCAGATTTCCTTGTGGCAGTAGGGCAGGAAGTACCCCGCTGGGTGCAGAAAATAACCAAGTGTGAGCCATGGTCAAGCCTTGCTTTGGGTACAGGCTGGCTTTGTGGGGGGAAGGGATGTCACGGGGGGCTGGACCTTTAAGGGGACTCAGGGACCAGCCTACCTATGACAGGCTCCTTTAAGGGAGAACCAGCCAACCCAGACCCACCTGGAAGTAATTAAATCCCTAGGTGGCTGATTGGCAGCCAAACAGCTAATGAGCCTGATAAAGGGTTACCAGGGCTCAGCTGAAGGGCTCTAGAGACAGGAAGTTGCTGAGGAGAAGGGATCCCAGGAGAGCTCACAGAGCAAGGAGCCTGGAGGGGATGCTCCCGGTGAAAGGGGCTCCCCTGAGGGAGAAGAGCACCCAGAGGTGACAATAACAGCCCACAGCAGCTACAGCAGGACAGAGCCCTAAAGCTGAGAGCTGCAGGGAATAAAGGTACAGCCTGACCTGAACCCAGCTCTGGGGGCTCCTGATTCCATGAGGGAGATTGAACCAAGCCCAGCTCTGGGAATGGGGGGGGGGGGGGGACGGCTGCCTTGAGGAGAGGGAGGGGGGAGAGGGAGAGAGAGTCAGGGCTGGAGCAGGGTGAAGGAAAATATTTTATTTTGGGGTTTACGTGAACTGAAAACAGACCTCAGTAGGGGACTTTTGTCTCAGACCTTTTGGACTGTGTGGAGTAATGTAAGGAGTGTGACGAGGGTAAACTGAGGTGGGGTGTTTGCAGGGCCACCCTGAGCCAGCTGAGGGAGTGTGGGAGGGGGATGTGAGAAGGGGGTGATGATGGGAGGCTCGGGATCCCTACAGACTCAGGGACATGAAATGGCCCAGATCCATCTGTGACCAGGCCCAATTGACACACACTGCACTGGGCTGGGGACAGCGAGGGGGAGGGGAGCAGAGGTGGGGAGGGGAGCAGGGATGAAATGAACCAGAGCCTAGATTGGTGCCTGGAAAGAGCATCTGGCCTTCCTGACTCTTGCCTTGCCCTGCGATTCTGTTCTGATCGTTGCCACCCAACTTCTCCTCCTCCTCACCACCCTGGATGCCTCACACTCACTGCCATCCCCTCCACTCCTTGTCCTCCCCTCCCAGGCTCTGCCCTGCTCACCCCTAACCCCCTGCTGCTCCCCCACTACCAGCCTCACTCACCCTCATGCTCACTTTGTTCCCTTCTCCCACCAGCACCCCCTCTACCCGGAACAAACTCCCTCCATGCTTAAAGTGCTGTCCTAGGAACCAGCAGATCTAGGCCCAGCTTCGCCACAGGCTGCCTGTGTGACAATGGACAAGTCACTGAGTCTCTCTGTGTTTCAGTTCCCCATCTGTGAAATGGGGATAATCGTCATGGGCGGTGGGTAAAATAGGCCACGCTCTGGCCCCGCCCATGTTCCGCGCTCTCCCTGAAGCCATTGCCCAAGCCAGCGGGAACTCAGCTTTGCCGCTGGCCAGAGGCTAACAACCTGGCGCTGGGGGCGGTGCTGAGGCCAGCCAGTGACCTGGCCGGTGCTGGGGGTGGTACAGTGCTGGTGCTGGCGAGTGGCTCAGGACAGTTTGGCCAGGAGTCCTCTGGCCGCTGGGGGGGGGCGGGCCGCATTCAGGGCGCTGGTTGATGGGGGGAGCGGACATTTGAGGCTCCAGCAGATGGGGGTTGGGGAGACGGGGCCTTGGGCAGAAGGGGCTGCGCTGCGTGGCTAGCTTCCCCGAAGGGGGGCTCACATGCCACCCATGATAATCATCCTTCCTTCCCCCACCCTATGTCCGTCTGGTCTATTCAGACTGGAAGCTCTTTGGGGCAGGGACGGTCTGTTGTGTGTTTTACAGCTCCCAGCACCAGGGCCCTGAGCGTGGCTGGAAACTCCAGGCTGTTCTGCACTGCAAATAATACCAGTGTGTTTAGGGTCAGATTGTGCCACACTGACTCACGCTGGGCAGCCCTTCGAATCTCATTGCGCCAGGGTGGCAGAATCCGGCCTTTAACTCAATAAGAAATTCTATTTGTTTTATGCTGCCCTCAGATTTCCCAGGTGCTGCAGATGTTCCTGTTGAAGCCTGCACCTGGGGTGTGGAGTTGTCATGGGGGAGCTGGAGTGTGGACAGCCGAGCAAGGGACAGTCAGAGCTTGTGGTCCAGGGGAGAGGAGGGTACTTAAAAAAGTAATTTTAAGAGTTTGTCTACACAGGGAAAAGCCCTGAGTAGCTAGTGCAGAACAGCTAGTCAGCACTGACTGCCTGTGCGGACACTCTGATTCCATGCTAAGAGTGCCCTTGTCTGCTTTGGGTTAATCCACATTGGAACTGAGTGCCCTCACCCCCTGCTGCAGACTGAGTGCAGAATGATAGTGTCCACACGGGGAGTTAGTGCGGAATAGCTTTAAATTCACACCCTCACTATTATGGTGCAGAACAGCGATTCCACACGAGCCATGCTTGGCTCTTCCCCACGCCGTGAATTCCCCACGCCGACAAACAATCAGTGTGGGGAGAGGAGGTTTAAATTCCTTGTTCCTCACCCCAGCAACCCTTCTGCCCTCCACCCACATTCTGCCACTGTGTGTGTGTGTGCGTTTGTGTGTGTGTGTGTGTGGTTACTGTGAGAGCTGTAAGAGGACTGAGCAGGGACCGAGTATCCCAGGGGAATGGGACTGAGAGGGACTGCGGCAGTATCAGCGTTAGTTACCTGCGTATCCTCGGGCTCTGGCGAGTCCTGAAATAATCAGACATGAGGATTTACACAAATGCAGACTCAGCAAGTCACAGACTCAACAAGTCACACACTGTGAAAAACAAATGACACGGAGCTTACCCAGTTCTGCCAGAGGGTCCATGGGAATGAGAGGGGAGAAAAGGGAAAAAAGAACATAAATGAATCAATAGGAGAGATTCTGAGTAACAAAAGTGCCCAGTTCTAAACCCACATTACATTGGCCTCAGTGGGAATTTTGCCTGAGTAAGGACAGCAGGATTGGGCTCCTAATAAGTAGTTAGGGCCTCTGCTTTATCGCATCTGATCCTGCAAAACCTCCCCCCAGAAATCAATGGGGGTGGATCACTGTGTGGATCACTCATGTGAGTCAGGGGGGCAGATAAAGGGCCCGGTTCTCTCCCTGCTCCCGTCACTGTGTGCTGGGATGGTGCAGACTGGCTGGGACCAGGCCTTGGACATCAGAGAATTCCCCTGGCATAGGGAGAGTCCAGCCGGGGGAAAACAGCGTCACTGGCTCCTGTGCCAATTGCCCCCCTCATCCCGGTGTAGGGAGCATGTCAGGGCTGGGACTGGGGCTGGGGTGTGTGTGCCGGGGCAGGGCAGGGCACATCACCAATTCTCAGGGACCACGGCCAGCTGGAGTGAATCAGAACAGCCCTGGGGGCAGCCTGAGAACCAGGGAACCATAACCAGCTCCCGCCCTGCCCCCACCCCCCACCTCAAGCAAGTCCTGGCCCAGCAGAGAACCTGGGCCTGCAGCTCAGAGAACTCTTCCTTCATAAGTGTCTCCATCATCTGGGTGATGCTGGTGACCCCAAGGGGTGCTGAGCTCCTACAACTCCTGCCGGCTTCAGTGTGATCAGACCCATGTGCCTGATCCTACAGCTTCTGTGTTTGGAAACCAATAGGGCTGAGAGGGCCCAATCCTGCTCCAAGGAAACCTATGTGTGCGGGAGAATATCCATGGAGAATTCACAGGGTAGGCCCTATTCATGTAAAATAATTATTGTTCTCGTTACAGGGGGTCTCTGGTATCAGTAAGTGAAGTTTGTTTGTTTGTGTTTAAGACTGTATTTCCAAGGGTTAATGTGAAAAATAAAACTATTAATATTAGGGTTGCCAGGTGTCCGGTTTTTGCCTGGAACACCTGGTCGAAAAGGGACCTTGGCGGCTCCGGTCAGCAGTGCTGACCAGGCCGTTAAAAGTCCAGTCGGCGTTGCAGCGGGGCTAAGGCAGGCTCCCTGCCTGCCCTGGCTCCGTGTGACTCCTGGAAGCAGCCAGCATGTCCCTGTGGCCCCTAGGCACAGGGGTGATCAGGGAAGCTCTGCACACTGCCCCTGCCCTGAGTGGCGGCTCCACAGCTCCCACTGGCCAGGAACCAGGGCCAGTTTGAGCTGCGGGGACAGTGCCTGCGGGCGCTGAGGCACCTGGCCGACCCTGCGCCTAGGAGCCGGACATGCTGGCTGCTTTCAGGAGCTACGCAGAGCCAGGGCAGGCAGGGAGCCCCGCTGACTGGGAGCCACCTGCGGTAAGCACCACCAGGTTGGAGCCAGCATCACAAACCTTCTCCAGCACTCCCAGCCCCAGGTTGGAATCCTCTCCTGCACCCTAACTCCCTCCCAGAGCCCACACCCCAAACCCCTGCCCCAGACCTGAGCTCCCACTGGCTCCCAAACTCCCTCCTGGAGCCCACACCCCCTCCGGGGTCTAGGGGAAGAGAAGGGGCAAAGGGTGGAGCAAGGGTGTATGGTTTTGTGCCATTGGCAACTGTAGTTAATATTCATATTTCAATACCACAAATTTTCCATCCATTATTTCTGGGTAATATCTGGATTTCTCATTGTCATGTACGTTACCTGTAACAGTAACTGTGACGTTGTGCAGTCTATATGGTTTTATAAAAACATGATAATAAGTGAATATAATGTAACTGGGATAGTTTTAGAAAAATATGGTAAAAAGTGAATATAACGTAACTGGGATATGCTTCATGCAAAAGGTCTCTTGTAAGGTATCATTACAAAGCTTATAATCTACTGAGTGTGATCATCTGATTTGTATAAATGTACCACTCTTGTATCTAAAACTAGAAATATAAAATATAACTCTGAGGGCCTACTGTAATTATGTAAAGTGTGGGCCATTAATGATGGTTTGGAATCTTGATGACTCCCATTGTCTGCAGATGGCTGTTTACCTGTGAGTCTTCCTGTATATGTGTGTGCTGGCAAGTGAGTAATGAAGTCTTGCAGTGACATGTGATCATGTCACCTGAACTGGAATCCATCTTTAACCTGGTACTTTTCCAGTGAGGGGGGGTGGAAACCCAGAGGGACAAAGGGTTCCCGCCTTATGCAAAAGATATATAAAGGGGTGGAAGAGAACAGAGGTGGAGAGGAGCTATCATGAAGAATCCCCTAGCTATCACCTGAGCTGCAACAAGAGCTGTACCAGGGGAAAGAATTGTGCCCAGGCCTGGAAGGTGTCCAGTCTGAGAGAAAACTTACTGAAGCATCTCTGAGGGTGAGATTATCTGTATTCAGTTTGATTAGGCATAGATTTGCGCATTTTATTTTATTTTGCTTGGTGACTTACTTTGTTCTGTCTGTTACTACTTGGGACCACTTAAATCCTACTGTCTGTATTTAATAAAATCACTTTTTATTTAGTAATTTACTCAGAGTATGTATTAATACCCGGGGGAGCAAACAACTGTGCATATCTCTCTATCAGTGTTATAGAGGGCGAACATAAGCCTTATGCAGGGTAAAACGGATTTATTTGGGTTTAGACCCCATTGGGAGTTGAGCATCTGAGTGCTAAAGACAAGCACACTTCTGTGAGCTGTTTTCAGGTAAACTTGCAGCTTTGGGACAATTGATTCAGACCCTGGGTCAGTGTTGGAGCAGACAGGAGTGTCTGGCTCAGCAAGACAGGGTGCTGGAGTCCTAAGCTGGCAGGGAAAACAGGAGCAGGGGTAGTCTTTGCACATCGGGTGGCAGTTCCCAAGGGGGTTTCTGTGATCCAACCCGTCACAGTAACACATTAATTTTTTACACTAACATTTCTTTGCACACACAGCTCTGAGTGTTTCTTTTCCAATTTACAGCATAATCAAAACGAGTAAAAACACACATACCTTTCACTGCCTCGTATTCCGCTGGAAAGTAAAAGACGTAGGGAGTTAACAAAACTTAATGCAGCCAGCCTCTTATGGAGGCAGGGACCCAAGGTGTCTTGCCCCAGCTGTTACATGTACTATGTTATACACCTCAGACACTGCACAGGTAAACCTGGACCAGAGAGCAGGGCTTCCTGGCTCCATATCACTACTCTCTGTCCCTCCCACTTTGATCCCCGAAACCCTCCCCAACTGCCCCTCTTCAGCCCCCGTCCTCTGCACCAACACACACACCTTTAATTCCTGGAGACTCCAGGCCAATCCTGGAGGGTTGGCAAACCTACCTTTAAGCCCCACCCAATGTCATACCTCTATATCCCATGGCCAGTCTCCTGCCCCACTGCACATTATTATTTGCATTCCAATTGCATCTAGAGGTCACACTCAGGGCCGGTCCCCACTGGGCTAGGACCTGTACACACACACTCCAGACTATAAGAAGACACAATCCCTACTCCAAAGAGTTTACAGTCTTGGGGCCTGACCCTGCAAATATTGATGCCCTGGTCTAACTTTACTCACAAACCTCCTCCTCTTCCCCACCCACCCCTCTAATTGCTGCCCAATCTCCCTCCTCCCTTTTGTCTCTGAACTCAGTGAACCTAGTCTGGAAACAATGCTTGTGTCTCCAGCTGTCCTAGATCCCTTCCAGTCTGACTTTCCACTCCACTCGAACTGCTCTCACTGGGGTCCTTAGTGATCACTCTGGCCAAATCTCAGTGCCCACAGCCTTGTGGTTATCTTTGGTTCCTCCCTCTGCACACCCAGGCCATTTCCAGACACTGCTGCTGCTTCTTGAGTGTTATCTCCAGTATCTGCCCTTTTCTCTCCATCCCTGCAGCACAGTCCCACACTATATCATAAGAACATAAGAAATGCCGTACCGGGTCAGACCAAAGGTCCATCTAGCCCAGTATCCTGTCTACCGACAGTGGCCAATGCCAGGTGCCCCAGAGGGAGTGAACCTAACAGGCAATGATCAAGTGATCTCTCTCCTGCCATCCATCTCCACCCTCTGACAGACAGAGG
>NW_020699116.1:25118-25643 GCF_002925995.2 Terrapene triunguis
TGACCCCTAGTTCTTGTATTATGGGAATAAGTAAATAACTTTTCCTTATCCACTTTCTCCACATCACTCATGATTTTATATACCTCTATCATATCCCCCCTTAGTCTCCTCTTTTCCAAGCTGAAGAGTCCTAGCCTCTTTAATCTCTCCTCATATGGGACCTGTTCCAAATCCTTAATCATTTTAGTTGCCCTTTTCTGAACCTTTTCTAGTGCCAGTATATCTTTTTTGAGATGAGGAGACCACATCTGTACGCAGTATTCGAGATGAGGGCGTACCATCGATTTATATAAGGGCAATAATATATTCTCAGTCTTATTCTCTATCCCCTTCAGATGCATCTGAAGAAGTGAGGTTTTTACTCACGAAAGCTTATGCCCAAATAAATCTGTTAGTCTTTAAGGTGCCACCAGACTCCTTGTTCTTTTTGTAGATACAGACTAACATGGCTACCCCCTGATACTACCCCCTGATACTTAAGATCTCATTAGAGAGTCCTGTGGCACCTTTAAGACTAACAGATGT
>NW_020699117.1:0-10226 GCF_002925995.2 Terrapene triunguis
TCGTTTTGGGAGACAAGCAAGTGATTTAAGAAAAGAGAGTGAGAAGTTAACTCTGTAGTTGCTAGAGGGAATCAAGCAGTGAAACTTGGTAGGAATGTCTGTAAGTAATTCAGGCAAGAGGTTATTTAAGTGGAATTATTCAACTATGAATACGTTAGTCTAATTTGCTGAAGAACACTCCTGCTGTGTACAATCTGTGTTTTATAAGTTTGAGATGAATTGGTATTGTTTTAAAGTTGCAAAACTGAAAATACTTTTGCCAGACACAGGAAACTAGTGTTGTTTAAGGTATTTAGCATTTAATCCTTAAGGTGACTTAACGCTTTACAAGATTTAAAATGTTTTAACTAAAGACCAAAGGTTGTGGCTGCAGCAGGGTAGTCAAAGCCAGGAAAATAAAAGATTTGAATTTGTTTTTGGGTAACAAAATAGCAGATAAAAGATCTGGTAAAAAGAGAGAGAAGGACAGTGCCCCTGGCTCTGTGTGGTCGAGCTGTCACTTTACTAGGGGTGCATAGAGATTTTGTAAGCACAAAAGAAATAGTTACACCTTGTGTAGAAATTGATGTGGCTAGTGTTGTGGAAATTGAATTGTGGATAGGATGTGCATTTTCCCCAGAACATGTGCAGTGTATATTGTAGCAGAGGTAAAAGAAATGCAAACCTACCAATATAGGTTGTGTTGTCTTTTTCAGATCACTGTGTGTTTGAAAGCAGAAGTTAGAAGTAAAAGGCAATCAAAAGTTTGGGAAAGTTAATTGTGTCCCTTTTTAAGTAAGAATCTTTAAGCTGTGGATAGCTTTGGATCTGGAAGCAAGCCAGAAAGCATCTGTATTAATGCAATTTTCTAACTAATAAGGTAGAAGCCACTGAAACTTGGGCTGCCTATGAAACAAATACAAGGAAATATGGGGTAATTCCTCTGTTTTGCCTGAAATCAACAAGAGTATGTGTATATAAAAGAAATATATTAAGCAATGACTGACTACCCAGAAGGGGTAGACCTCTGTTCTTTTGTCTTTCAGATCATCAGAGAAAACGGATGCCAGCTGAACAGCATTCAACGTACCATGCATTTACTGGTACAATAGGAATTATTTTTGTGTTCTTTGTCCTGTCTTGTGGTGTTTGTCTTGTGGCCAGAATTGTTGGGTTTAATAATTTCATAAGACAGTCTAGTTCAAAATTAAATAGAAGGGTTAAATCAAAAAGCAGATACTTGTTTTGTTCAACTTGGAATACAAAGTGTTTGGATAAATCAGGAAAATGTGATATACTAAAGTCTAATACAGTTGCTTAAGTAAGAAAAAGAAACTTCATTGGCCAGATTTTTTTTAATTGAAAAATTGTTGTTAAAATTTGCATACCAACAGTCTTTGGAAACAAGGACATGGAAGGTTAACCCACTCCCCATATTGCCCATGGGATCCTTCTGGCTACCTCAGATTTCTAGCCAGAGGGTGGGGAGGGAGGAAAGCTATTGGACACCTGAGGTTGTACCGAGTGAACTCCTCAAAAGTGGGTGTGCTTGTCCCGGTTTGTTGCTCCAAAGCTCTGTAATAAAGTTATTTTTACTGGAAGAGTGTACATGGCATACATTGAATAATAAGACTAGTGTACTGTAATGTGTATGTGTTCATTGTTGGGAAAAGGTGTATGAGTGAAGAGTGGAAGTTTCCTTTGTAGGTTAAAAGAAGCCAAGAAGGGGAGAAGGAAAAAGCACGGAATGAGTTAACTGAGAGGAAAATACAGCTAGCAGGCTCATCCAAGGTCACAGCCAAAACTTGGCTGACCCCCAAGAAAAGGGGGGGGCCTGAATGTGCCCAAGCAACTGAGATCTGCAAAACACGGCCAGGCACTAATGAAATGTGTTAGGTTTCTTTTTTTCACAGGTAGAGAAGCGCTCCCCAAAGGCCCTAGCAGCCCTGCCATTCATTGAAACAAGGAGACTGAGTCTATGTAAAGTCCATCAACGAAAGACTGCTCTGGCTCCATGCTGGAAAGGCCCTTTCCAAGTCCTGTTAACCACCAACACTGCTGTGAAGTGCCAAGGACTGCCCACCTGAACCCATGCTTCTCACTGTAAAAAGACCCCTCCACCTCGGGAGGGCTCTCCAACTGATAAGCCTATTTCTCCTTCTAGCCCTGCTGTGACGTCCGGACAGCAGGAAAAAAAGAAAAAAGACAAGGTGAAGTGCTAGTAACCTCTCCCTTGTCCACTGACAGACCTACTGTTGCTTTGAATTTCTCTAGAAGAAGCAAAACCATTACAGGGTGATGTGCTAGTAACCTCTCCCCTGTATGATGCTAAACCACACTGTTTCAGGAAAAGAGAAGAAGGAACACTTGCTTCATTGAAACCACAAAGTCCAGGAATTCCTGACTACAAGAGACATTAAGAACTGACCCTGGTGAAGAAACAAAGAATTATACACTGGCAGGAAGAAACTTGTGGGACCCATGCTTGGGAACGTGGTATTGATTGGATTTTGGGGTTTATTTTACAGGCTGCGCCCTGTGTTTTGGATAAGTCCTTCAGCATGTATTGCCCTCCCTAATTGGATTTTAAATGATAAGTACCAAAGGCACCTTGTTGCCATTGCCCCTGCCATCTCCTCCATTACACTATTACCCCTGTAATACATCCAAATACAGACAATGCCATAGATTTGATAAAACCAATGACTAAGGCCTTCACACTTTAGTGATTTATTTAAAAAAAAAATATATATATATATATATTTTTAAGGTTCAGGATATCCCATATAAGCGAACAATTGAATGGAAAAGAATGGATCAGTGGAGATAAAAGTATATGATATCACTACCAGCGAACCCCAAGAATTAATAATTGCAATTGATGGGTTCTATAGTGAATGTTCCTGGAATTTGCACTGTGTTAAATGAAAGAGGCCCTTATTGTTATTTGGTCACCCAATTAGTGAACAATTAAACGAATACCCAGAGTTTGTTTTGCCACTGGAAATTTTACCTGCATAGAAATTATTCCAGTGACTAATAATGTGACCTGTACCTTATTGCAATTAATATCAATGACCCAGAAGTTGCTGACAGAGATGGTATTGAATATCACTGAGGCTGGGAAGGCATTGCAGTGGGATCTAGCATGTTCAGAGATTCAGGATTTCCTGAATGACCAGCTGATGGCCATTCGGAATGATCTAGAACATCAGGCTTGGCCCACTGCCCTTACAGAAACATCAGGAGTACCATCTGATCTGTGGCCATGGAGACTTACTTGGAAACTTTCTGGGAGGAAGTGCGGACGTTCTCAATGCTCCTTCCAAGCATATGGACCGGTAAAGGGGGTGTGGGCTCCCACATACCGAATCCTGCCGGGTCCATGGGGAGGATGCATGTGGGATTGGGTAATTCACCAAGACATCTGGAAAATTAGACCTCCTGGTATGCCCAATCGATTTTTAGTCAGTGCTCCTGGGATTACACCTGACATTTGGATGAGGTTAGGTAGTCTATGGACATTTTGGCCATTAGAACCCCCACAGCTTCAGTGTATCCGTAAACTGAAGCCAGGAGAAGTTGTCACTGTTTATGACTACGTTTGCTGGGAGGGTAGGGGACAAGGAACTACCCTGACAGGACACTTACTTTTTCAAGCTAATGATAGCTGTGTGTATGTTAATGACACCACATTACAAGACATGCATTTTAATCTCATTACCACTGCAGGCAATCATATTATTTACTGGCCTGCAGATAGAGTTTTCCAAGTAGCCCTTAGGTTCCAGATACCCTTTAATTGGACTAGTTTAGTACCTGATAGATTTCAGAATTTGTTTTCACTGTTACCAGAGATTCAGAAAATCTCTGAAGTACAAGGGCAAATTCACATGCTTCAAAATATATATCAAGTTGAAAAGTATGCTTTCCAGACAGCTTATAGAGTATCCACTTTATGTACTAAGTATGATGTATTGTGCTTTATGACTAAGACTGTACAACAGCCCCATTATATTATTGCTATGGGAATGTTATTGCTTGTGTTGCTACTAGTTAGCTTAGGATTATGTTATTGTTGTTGTAAAAGATGTAATAATAGTAATACCTTTCATGTTTATACTAATCATGCATTGTCATTACATCCAATCAGAACCCCTAAGATTGAAACATCTGATGTAGAATCTGAAGTCCAGGACTTAATGTAAATAGAGATTTAAGAATGTTTGTTGTACTAGAAGTACAAAAGGGGGGGTTGTGGAAGCAGAAACAGAACTGTCAGAAAAGAACTGCAATGCATGACAGTTTGTTAGCAAGAGTCAGGCTAACAGTAGCCCTGATAACGCGAGATTTGTAGAAGCGAGGATTGTGTGAGGTGGGTGAGAAAGAACTGTGTGAGAAGTTATTGCGACCTTGCGTAGATAATATGGAATGTAGACTAAGAGTCTACATTAGTGAGCAAAACAAGATATCAGAATGACCTATGTATAAACAAAATGCAGTTGTTGCTCATTATTGTCTGTAACAAAAAGGTATAAATGCTTGCTGTAATTGTTTACTGTTGAGAGAGACCTGCTTAGCTCTCTCCCTCTGCACAATTGTGAGAGTTAATAAAGCATCTGACTTGCTGTACCCAAACAAAAAGTGAGAACTCAGTTTTTCTCCGACAAGAGCTACTGTAAGTCTCCTAAACTTTATTGGACTGCGAGGATACAGGGTATCTCAAAGCAAAGCCCAAATTGCTCTTTCAAAGGTTCAATATCTGGGATTTCACATCAGGCAGAGAGAGAGACAGCTCTCAAACGAAAGGAAGGAGGCTATCTGCCAAGTTCCCATCCCCAGCAAACGGCTTAGGGCATTCCTGGGCATGGCAGGTTTTTGCAGAATATGGATTCCAGAGTTTGGACTGTGGGCTAAACCTCTGTATAAATGTGTTAAGGGAGTGGAACATGACCCCTTTCACTGGTCCCCAGAAGCGGACAGGGCATTTCAGCTATTAGGTGCCTGGAAGCGTCCTGTGGCATACTTTTCTAAACAACTGAATCAAGTTTCAAGGGGATGGCCAGCCTGTTTGAGGGCGGTCGCAGCTACTGCTCTAGTGCTTGGGGAAGCGGAGAAACTGACACTGGGAGGAACTGTGCAAGTGTATATGTTCCCCATATGGTCCAAGCCTTGCTGGACACTAAGGGTGGTCTTTGGCTCACACAGGCTCGGGTTGCTCGGTACCAGGTGAAGCTGTTAGAGAATCCTGAAGTCACCCTACAGATCTGTCCCTCCCTTAATCCAGCTACCCTGCTACCAGAGACAGAAAAGCAGGAACATGACTGTTTAGAAATCATAGATGTTCAGTATTCTAGCCGCCCAGATCTAAAAAAAATCAGCCACTCCCAAATGCTGACTTGGAATCGTATACAGATGGAAGTAGTACTGTTGTGGATGGGCAAAGGGGGGCTAGTTATGCTATTGTGTCTCTTCATGATACCGTGGAAGCTAAGAGTTTACCGGCAGGAACATCTGCCCAGCTTGCTGAACTAGTGGCCCTGACCCGTGCCCTTGAGCTGGCAAAAGACAAACGGGTTAATATTTTTACTGACTCAAAGTATGCTTTTGGGGTATTGCATGCTCACGCTGGCTTTTAGAAGCAGTACAACTCCCCTCAGCAGTAGCAGTGGTGCATTGCAAAGCCCATCAGAGGGAAGATCAAGATGTAGCCAAGGGCAATGCCAGAGCAAACAGGGAAGCTAAGCGAGCTGCTACCCTGAAATCACCAACTGAGGAGAATGCCCAAATGCATGCCCTCATCCCATCAGTGGGTGAGCTTGCAGCCCCTCAGTACTCCCAAGAGGACAGAAACCTGGCGGACAGTCTCGGTCTCCAGGAAAAGGAGGGATGGCTTTATTCCACAGAGGGAAAAATCCTCCTGCCCAAGGGCCTGATTCAACCAGTGTTGCAAAAACTGCATCAAACCACACACGCAAGCAGAGAGGCTCTTATCCAGCTCATGAATAAATATTTTCTAACCTCTGGACTTAAACCCCTAGCATCACAGGTACAAGCTAAATGTTTAATTTGCCAAAAGAATAACCCTCGACCAGGAGTAGCAGTGCCACCAGCCACCCTGGAACCTACCCCATGCCCAGGATTAGTGTGGCAAATAGACTTTACTGAGTTTCCCCCGACTCAAGGGTACAGGTACCTTCTCGTCTTAGTGGATCGATTCAGCGGGCGGCCTGAAGCCTTCCCATGTCGCAACAACACTGCCAAGACAGTGGCTCTTAAGTTTGTTAAGGAGATCATTCCTCGCTTCGGCCTTCCTCAGTGGATGGAATTTGACAATGGAACACACTTCACATCTCAAGTGGTTCAAAAGATATCAAGTGCTCTGCAAATCCCCTGGAAACTCCACACACCCTGGTGACCACAAGCCAGTGGAGTAGTGGAACGCACAAATCAGACACTCAAGCGACACCTCTCAAAGGTCTGTCAGGAGGCCTCTCTTAAGTGGCCTGATGCTTTGCCCCTTGTGTTACTTCGCATTCGTGCTCTCCCTAAGGGCAGGATAGGGCTTAGTCCCTTCGAGATTATGTTTGGAAGAGCATGGCCTATGAATGGTACCCCAGTTCTGGCAGGGGAATGGGAGATGGGGTATGGTTTCTTATCTCAGTACATGTGCCCTCTGTCTGCTGTTCTTTCTTCTCTTCACAGGTACACCAAAGATTCACAGCCTCTTCTGCTGGATACCTCGGGTCCACTCCCTGCAGCCTGATGACTCCATTCTCGTGCGGACCTGGAAGGACGAGCCTCTCCAAGAGAAGTGGAAGGGACCCCACACCGTCCTGCTTGTCACCCATACAGCGGCAAAGGTCAAAGGACACAAGAACTGAATTCATCACTCTCAACTGAAAGCAGTGCCCATTCCTGAACAGTGGACTGTCCAGCCTGCTAAGAAGACTGCTAGCGACGATTTGGAACTTAAGCTGTTATTCAAAAGACAGTAAGGATCACTGGGAATGCGTTGTGATCTCTCTAAACAGTCACAGCATACTCCCCGCAAGAACCCTAAGCATTGGTTTTATTTTCTCACAGAAAGCCGACCTGGTCTATGTATTTGGTCTTGTTATTTTTTTAACTTGTTTAGTGTCAATAATTCTTGTTATCCTCTGGGTATTTGGGTTGTGGTAATTACAATATGGGTTTAGGTTTAGGGTCTCTCACAGCCTTTCTTTTTATCACAGAGGCAATTCTTCTGTTACCTACTGTTTCACCCACATTGCATGCAGGATGGGGAGCCATCCCTGCAAATATGGCTACCAATATCTATGAGGCCCTGAAAATTGCCTTTGCCCATGAGTTCTATCTCTCCAACTGTTAAATATGTGCCCAGACTCCCCATCATTCAGCGGGATTGCCCTGAAAAGTAGTACCCCAAAATTGGTCAGACTATTGTCAAAGGTGGATGGTTACTAGCAGTAGCACCTCTGACCATTTAAGTTTGCCAATGATACCCTGGCCATAAAGAAAAGCATAAGTTCTGAGCTGTACCAGCTTTAACTGCTGGCTTTGCAAAACCGTCAGGCCCTAGATTATGTGTTAGCCTCACGAGGCGGGGTCTGTGCCCTTATTGGAAAAAAGTGTTGTACCTCCCATACCCCAGAAGTTCCCTTATACCCTCTTATTGATAATCCTGATTGCATGAAGCTTAATCACATTTTGTCTTTAGAGTATGAGAAAACTCTGACAAAGGTTTGTTGAGTGTTCTCAAAGGGGGGATTGTTGGGATCCACTAGGCATAGCTACCAGGTAACTCGGGAGAGCGGAAGGCCAAAGTGTCGATGAAACTCTTTTGCTTTGGGCCTATCTGAAACCCCCAGACTCCATCTTGTAAACTCTCATCTATTTCTGTGCTAACTGCTTACATGTTAAAGTAGAAATGTATTGGTCAGTGTTTCTAGCAGATGGCTGCAGTTTCACTCACACTAGCAGAAATAATAGAGATAAGGAGGGAACAGAGAGATAGTTAGTTTGTAGCTGTTTTCCCATATATCCCCAAGGTATTTAGTGCAAAGGGTCAAGAAACGTACCGTGTTCTCCCTTCAAAATGACAAATGTATCCGCAACAAATGTCTCTTGTATCCCCTTCCCCAAAATAATATGTATTCTGTGTAACCTGTTATCTATCGGTTAGTATAATGACGCAAAACGACGAAGGCTAAGTTGTTTACTACTGGCTATAAAAAGGGCCTATGTCGCCCATGTAAGGTGTGTCTCTTCTGGCACGAGCCGAGGAGCGCCCTCTCAGCTGACTGACAAATAAAAAGGACCTGGTACCCGTCTTCTTGTCTCTCTGTGCTTCCTTGGTGTAATTAGGTAAGCTCCGGGGGGAAACGGGCCCTATTTGGCCAACAAACTGGCGACTCCGCCGGGACTTCTCTCCCTGTGGAGGACACTGACCGGCGACCGAAGGCAATTCCGAGGAGTGGCCACCTCGAGCTGTTGGTTTGCTCGGGCCTCGGGTCGTCACAATCGGTCGGGGCGGCTGTGTCCTCTCTAAAGAGAACTCCTAACGACACGGAGATAAGACGGTACCAGAAGAAGGGGAAGGTCCAACAGCCGGACGCGGCCACTCCGGGCGGTAAGTGCGTTTACCTCTTGGGTTTGAGGGATAACGCCCCCGCAGTGTAAATTGGGCCCTTTGGGTAATCCCTGTGTGGGAAGGTATTGTAGATGGACAAATGTTTTGTGGTTATGATAACAAAGCAGGCAACGTTTAATGAATAATTTCACTAACTTTCCTAGTCTGTGGGCCGCACTGGACAATTACTGGGACGTAGAAAAGCCCCAGGGCTTGCTTTTATTCTTGGCAGGGGTACTGTTTTTCTTCATACTAATGATATTCTGGAAGCCAAAATTGTGATAACCAGGTCTAGGACTTAAACCGACTCTAGCCGCACCGAGACTCCTGCGAGGGGAAACCCCGTGACCAGGATATCTTGATCGCAAGGGGGGTCGGTCGAACCCGTGACCAGGTTTAATTAGACACGAGCATAATGGGGTCCGGACAAAGCACATATGCTGGGACACCCTTGGAATGTATGTTAAATAATTGGAAGGCGTTTAGACGCCAGGCTGATTATGGAATGGTATTATGTAAAGATGATCTGATATTTTGTTCAAGTGCCATTTGACTCCGACAGGCTTGGTAGTAACGGTTGCTAAACCCCAGAACCCTCCCACTGTTGTAATGCCAGAATCGGTGTCCCCTTCGGCTCCTTCACCCCCACAGGCTTTAGAGAGTACCCCCCCCCCTTGGTGGGATTGTATCCGTTGATTACTGAGAGTGTGTTAGCCCGTCCAGGAACACAGGATCTTGTGTCATGTTGCTTTTAACATCTGGCTGCTTTTAAGGAAGAGGCAGGAGAATTCTCAACGAATCCAAGCAAGTTCATTTCTATCTTTGAAGGTTGTCTAGCTAGCCATAAGCCTCACGAGGAAGGACTTGGGTAGCCTTATGAGTAAGAATATTTAAGGGAAGAGACCAGGAAGGGTGGGGGCTAGTTGAGAAACCCACCCTCCTAGCTAAATTGGTAGTGAAAAAAAGCCGGTGCACATGGAAGGGACGGTTCAGCAAAAAAAGCAGGATCGGGCCCAAGCGGGCAGGCAACAGACAGAGAGATTGGAAAACAGGTTGGAAACTTTGAGGGCATAGTGGAAGGAAAAGAGTAAGTAATTATAAGCATGGGGATTTCAAATCCCCAGGACAATAATTGGAATGGTAAAATCTGAGTTGATTGGGTATCGTTTTGGGAGACAAGCAAGTGATTTAAGAAAAGAGAGTGAGAAGTTAACTCTGTAGTTGCTAGAGGGAATCAAGCAGTGAAACTTGGTAGGAATGTCTGTAAGTAATTCAGGCAAGAGGTTATTTAAGTGGAATTATTCAACTATGAATACGTTAGTCTAATTTGCTGAAGAACACTCCTGCTGTGTACAATCTGTGTTTTATAAGTTTGAGATGAATTGGTATTGTTTTAAAGTTGCAAAACTGAAAATACTTTTGCCAGACACAGGAAACTAGTGTTGTTTAAGGTATTTAGCATTTAATCCTTAAGGTGACTTAACGCTTTACAAGATTTAAAATGTTTTAACTAAAGACCAAAGGTTGTGGCTGCAGCAGGGTAGTCAAAGCCAGGAAAATAAAAGATTTGAATTTGTTTTTGGGTAACAAAATAGCAGATAAAAGATCTGGTAAA
>NW_020699118.1:0-1739 GCF_002925995.2 Terrapene triunguis
ACGGGGAAGAAGGGTCTTTGACTACTAGAGACCACTCCGTTCTCTGAACATTTGATTCGCGGGAAGCAGGGGAGGGGGAAGAGTAGGGGGCGGAGCGTTCAGGGGAGGGGGCGGAGTTGGGGCGGGGAAGGGGCGGAGTTGGGGCAGGGCCGGGGGCGGAGTTGGGGCGGGGCCGGGGCCCCTTGGAGTGTCCTCTTTTTCCAGGACTGCAATATGGTAACCCTACCGGTTTCTCTCCTCCCTGAATCCCTCCCAGCCCCACCCCAGTCTGCAGGGCCATTGCCCCGAGGGTGTCTGCCAGGGCAGGGGCTGCGTCACCTCCCCCCAGGGCTCTGTCAGTGGGCGGGGGGTCACACAGGCCGTGAGTCTGTGCCCTGGGGCCCTGGTCTGGCTCCCTTCCTGGCTACCACTGGCCACTCTGTGGGCAACACGGGCCCTGGCGGCTGGCCCAGGCTAGGGGAAGTTCCAGGCACAGCCTGGTTCCTGGGAGGACTTGACACCACGGCACGGCCTGGCAGGGGCTGCACGGCTGGGTGACTCTAACATTTATCTACAGCTCTTGGTCTGTAAGGGAACGTCTACACTGCGGCTGGGCCTGAGCTCCCAGTGGGGGTAGAGAGACCCACCCGTGCTAGCTGAGCTCGAGTTACTGCACTAAACTAGCAGTGTAGCTGGGCTAGCACAGGTGGCGGCTCAAGCATAACCCAGGAGTCCAGGCAGGTTTGTTCTCAGGCAGGAAGCCCGAGCTGCCGCCTGGACTCCCCCATTATACTGCTATGCTTAGCATCCGAGCTCAAGGCGAGCTAACGCTTCTGTCTACCAGCGCTGGGAAGCTCACTCCCAGCTGTGGTGTAGACATAACCTGAGCGTGGTTTAAATGGTTCAGATCCCAGGGAGCACAGAGATGTGGTGACCCTGGTCACAATTCAGTCCTGACATTTGCACCAAGGCTGGAGGCAATGGTGGGCCGCTGAATTGTAAAATCACTGGGGTCAGGGACTGCTCTGCTTGTAGGAATATCCCCAGAGACCCCTCACCTGGGATACATGTGGCTGGGAGATGGGGACACTTCCCCCCACAGTGATCAGTGGCCATTCATAACCCCATTCAAAGGCTTTGCCTGCACTGGCTTGTTTTCCCTAATATGTCCCATTGTATGGTAGCATCTAAATGCCCAGCCAAGATGGGGCCCCATTGTGCTGGGAGCTGGACACAACAGTAGTGAGAGACCATCCCGCCCAGGTGTAAGGGACCAGGGCATAGGCAGTCGTGCCTAGTGGTCACAGCTGGGCTGAGGTCTGCCTGCCAGGGATGGGAGTCATTGGGCCAGAGTTAGAGGAATCACAAGGCCAGGCTCCATAAACAAGAGTCAGGGTCAGACTCAGACCCAGACCAGAGGCAGTACCAGGTTAGAGCCAAGAGGCAGGAATCCATGTCAGGGATCAGGAAACAAGGCAAAGTCCAGCAGAGTAGCAGGTGGTTGCCCAGACAACTTCCTGGGGCAACCCCTGGGGCTAAGTAGGGGCACTTGGCCAATCAGAGGCCTGCAGGGTGCTGTCACTCTGGGTCTCATGGGCGGTACTTCCTGCAGTGCCTACTCTCCACAGTGCTCCCTGGCGTTCAGCTGGCACTACGGGAATATTGGCCAACCCAGGTTCTAGTCCCTGGGTCTTTACACCTGGATAGTTTATTACAATTTAAATAGAGCAGAGAGCTCCACAGGTCTCAGCTGTGCTATG
>NW_020699119.1:0-6234 GCF_002925995.2 Terrapene triunguis
TTGATGAACTGTAACCTGCTTGTACCATCTGTTAGGGTGAGAGACCATTTGATTCAAATCTTGCTTAGTCTATTTAAGTTAGAATTTAGACTGTGAATTTATTTTTGTGTCTTAGGTAACCCACTTTGATCTCTATGCCTGCTACTTATAATCACTTAAAATCTATCTTTCTGGAGTTAATAAATCTGTTTTATATTTTCCCTAAACCAGTGTGGTTTTGGTTCAAGTGCTTGGGAAATCTCAGCTCAGATTACAAAGGTTGGTGCATGTCCACTTTCCTATAAAGAAGTGGACAACTTGTTAATACTTTACACTGTCCAACAGAACCTTGAGTGATGTAAGACGATATATTGCTGGGGTATAGGGCTGGGAGCTGGTGGGAACTGGCTGAAGCCTCCCTACTGATGGTTCATGAGTGGCTGGGAGATCATTCATGTAACTCAGCTCGGTCTGTCCCTGCCTGTGGATGGCTGTGTAAGTGCAGTGCCTGCCAGAGGCTTGTAACTTGACATTAGCATCACAGTGTGAGGGACAGCCCAGGTTGGTGGGTTTAGAGGGCTCAGCAGTCCCACAGTCCAGGTTGCACCCTGGGGGCCCTGTCACAATAAGCTAAACTGGACAAAGCCCCTCATACACTGGAATAAGAGTGTCTCCATGGGGAGTTATCCCGGGATAGCTGTAGTGGGTTAGTTAGACCAGTATAGTTCTGTTGGTCAGTTTCCCCCTGCAGACCAACCCTTAGTGTCTGCACAGCACCCAGCACAAAGGGGCCCTGACCTTAGCTGGGGTCTCTGGAGGGTCCTGTTATATAAATAATAATGACAAAATTCAGTCAGGGCTCAGTGGCCTAGTGCTGGACAAGGAACCAAGGAATGAGGTCTCTGTTTCTGCTTCGATATTCCGTACCCTGGCTGGTTATTCTTCTGTCTCAGTGGAGCCTTGGGATTCAGATGTCAGACTGGGAGTGTAACAGGGAGATATCTCTGTAAAAGATCTAGAGCGAAGGGGGGAGACGAATAAGTTGTGTCTGAGGCATTATTGCTAGGCAGATGCATAGTTAGCATTGCACACCCACAAGTTATGAAAGTGGATGTAGCAATTTGGGGCATGCTCAGTAGGCTCCCTGTAATCTCCATTTAAAGCAAGTAGTCAGGGCAGCTGCTTTACAGATAACCATGTGACCTGCATGGGCTGGGAGAAGCTCAGCCACAGAAGCAAAACGCAAGTTGTTTAGCTCTAAATTATTTTGCAGCAGATTAGTGCTATTGTTGATTTTCCAACAGAGACACACAAGCAATGTTAATTATTAAAAACAAGGCTTTGGAAAGGAGCCCGGAGCTGGAGCGCGGAGCAGCTCCGGAGCAGTGGAGCTGCAGGTTTTTGCCTGGAGCTGGAGCGGAGCCAGAGCATAGCTCCAAAGCCCTGAAGAGGGGGAGGGAGAGAAAACTAACTTCTTTCATTTTAATTGTATACCTTAAATGTAACTTAATTTTAGTCAAATTCTCTTAACAAGTCTGGTTCAGCAACTCTCATCTTATTTAAATGTAATATTAAAGAAAAATCATCTATATTTTGCTGTTCTTAGGTTTTTTTTTATTTTTTTCACTTATATACTTAATACTAATTAATTAGTGAATTAGGTAACTAAGTAATTCCACAGTCCTGCAGAGGAGAAAAAGTCTGCATGAATTCCAGCTAAAAACCTCCATAAACAAGAGAAAAAAATATTTTTATAGCGCTTTTCACTCAAACTATATAAAATTAATAAACAAAAACTAACTAAAACACAGGTGAAAGCAATCTAAGCTTTTAGAACTCTACATTACTTCTCACGGTTTATGAAAACTAACCTGTTTAAATTTATTTTTTCTATTATTTTTATTTATATTTATATGTAGCTAAAATAATATGTAAATTATAGCCTTGCTATTTAGTAAAAATTAAGCTGCTATTATTATAATTATAAACATTTATAAAATTAATTCCTAAAATATTAACTTAATTCCTTTAATTCTTTGTAGCTTAATTGTAAAAAGGCTAACCCTATATAATCTTTGCTGAAAATCCTCAAAAATCTAAATTTTGGCTCTGCGTGTTCTCTTACTCCACCTTACCTATTGTTTCCATGTATTTCCATGCCCAGACCTGAAGAACTCTATGTAAACTTGTCTCTCACCAACAGAAATTGGTTCAATAAAAGATATTACCTCCTCCACCCAGCCTATTTTTTCCATATAGACATTAATGCTGCCATCTACTGACCAAGGCTATAATTGCAACTGTGCAAATTTGTCTGGGTTTTTTGACTCTGCACCAGAGTTTCATGAACTTCTCCATCCCATGGAGCTGAGCTGACTGTACCAGACACTGTCTAGCAGACACCTCCCCTGCCATTAGCACCTACATAACATCCCTGTGGCCACCCACACAACGGCTTCTCCTGAAATTCAGCATTAGGAAATGGCTGGTTTCTCAAGAGGAACATTTCTCTCTTCCTCTCGCTGATTCTGTTCCCCTAAGTCCCAATAACACCCTGCCACCTGCCACCCAGCAGGGAATCTCACACCAGATTCAGCTAAAAACAGAGACCAGAGAGCCCGGCTTCAACCCTCCAGTGTCAGCCAGAAATGAAACTTCAGTGTGGGTTGGGAGTCTCAGGGCACTGAGATATGGAGCTTTTTCCCTATACGGGATTCAGGCTCCAATCCAAACCCATGCTGGGGGAACTGGCTGGCCCAATGCAGCTGGGAATGGGACATGGGGCCTTTCCCCTTTGTGGCACTGATACAACGTATTAAACATGTTAAATTAGAAATAAACCCCCTGTCAGGGTTCCTTCCCCACTCTGAACTCTAGGGTACAGATGTGGGGACCCACATGAAAGCCCCGTAAGCTTATTTCTACCACCTTAGGTTAAAACCTGGTATGCTGTCACCACCAAGTGATTTAACAAGAAACAGGGAAAGGACCACTTGGAGTTCCTCTTCCCCCAAAATATCCCCCAAGCCCTTATACCCCTTTCCTGGGGAGGCTTGAGAATAATATCCTAACCATTTGGTTACAAAGTGATCAAAGACCCAAACCCCTGGGTCTTTGGACAATGGAAAAATCAGTCAGGTTCTTAAAAGAAGGATTTTATTAAAAAGAAAAAGGTAAAAATCATCTCTGTAAAATCAGGATGGAAAATAGCTTCACAGGGTAATCAGATTTAAAGAGCCCAGAGGAACCCCCTCTAGCCTTAGTTCAAAGTTACAACAAAACAGGGATAAACCTCCCTCTAGCAAAGGAAAAATTCACAAGTTGAGAAAACAAAGATAAACTAATACGCCTTGCCTGGCTGTTACTTACAAATTTGAAATATGAGAGACTTGTTCAGAAAGATTTGGAGAACATGGATTGATGTCTCTCTTAGTCCCAAGACCGAACACCACCAAAAAAACAAAGAGCACAAACAAAAGCCTCCCCCTCCCCCCAAGATTTGAAAGTATCTTGTCCCCTTATTGGTCCTTTGGGTCAGGTGCCTGTCAGGTTACCTGAGCTTCTTAACCCTTTACAGGTAAAAGGATTTTGGTGCCTCTGGCCAGGAGGGATTTTATAGTATTGTATACAGGAGGGTTGTTACCCTTCCCTTTATAGTTATGACACCCCCAAGGTACAAATTGTCCAGCTGGGCCCCAAAAGCTAACAATAATGATTCCAGACCCTTATTCACAATAACCCTCAATAGCTAGGAGCACATAACACACACAGCATCAGGATTATACAGTGTTGCCAACTTGTGGAATTTTATCATGAGGTTTCCAATATTTGATGTTTTTTCTTAAAGCCCCAGCTCCTGGAGTCATGGGATCGATTAAATGAGAATCTCAGCTTTTATTTTGAAATAAAAGCAAGTTACTCACCCTTAGGTCTACAAAAATAAGCTAGAAAACATGAACCTACTGCTGTTATACATGGGAACACTCAGGAAAGGTAATCCCAATTAACTTTTAAAGTGGATTAATTAAACCACATTAAACCCCTGTGTGGATGCTCTTATTCAGAGTTAAAGTGGACTTAATTTGATTTAGCTCTATCCAGGTGCTCCAATCACCCTCAGCCCCTGGAAATGGTTCAGGCATAAAAATTGGGCATTTTAGTCTGAGTCTTCCCACTCCTGGGGCTCCCTACTGCATGTCTCCCTCTTCTCTGCTGTCATCTGCCATTTTCCTTCCCCAGCTAATGGCTGATCCCAGCACTATCCCCAGTGTTACAAGACTGTGTGTCTCCTTCTTGGTGGGGTGGCCAAAGCAGGCAGAGTGCCTGGAATTATGACACAGGCATGAGTTCAGTAACAGCAGCACAGGTGTCTCTTGCTGGGTGAGGGGACGGAGACAGCTCCCCTCCTGCTGCTGGTGCCCCTGACTCCAAAAACACTTTCACTTTCCCTAGGCCGGAAAGGGGCCACCCTCTCCCCTGCCCGTCCTCTCAGGATCTCTTTCTTGGTGGAGAGGGCCATCCCCTCAGGATGCAGCAACGCCCTTTAGTGGCCATCTGTGAATGTGCCCCATACACAGATAGGGTGACCAGATGTCCCGATTTTATAGGGACAGTCCCGATTTTTGAGTCTTTTTCTTATATAGGCTCCTATTACCCCCCACCCCCGTCCCGATTTTTCACATTTGCTGTCTGGTCACCCTATACACAGATCCAGCCCGCAAAGTAATTCAGGTGCAGTATTTTGGTGATTTATATCATAATTACAGATTATCATAATTTTTAACTACAAAGCTTGTTTTGAAGTGGGCTCCTCATTGTGTGAATCCCACAAAGCCAGACCACTATTATTATTTGCATTGTAGTAGCGCCTAGGCACTGTACAAACCATGAACATGAAGACAGTCACACTGATATGGATCAGCAACATGGCTTGAACCCTTAAATGTCAGACACCCAGTGCAGGCCCTTGTTATCTGAACCACATGAAGCTTCTTTTTAGACTAGTTCCTGGAGGATGGAACAAACCCTTTCTCAACAGGTTACACAAGTGCTCACTTGTCAGCTGTAGAATATGGTTTATCAAGAAATGTGGCTTTTACTCCAGCTCTGGGAGAGGGATGTGGCTTATGTTGAATAGAAATATAATAACCCAGCCTATGTTAGTCACTCTGAAAGGTGGTGTGGTGGAATAAATAACCAGAATGGGGTTTGTCATCATAGAGATCTGGGTCCTGGGTGTCTCTCTGTCTCTCTCTCTCTCTCTCTGTCTCTCTCTCTCTCATTTTTTAGCCATTTTTGCCACGCCACATTTTTTATCATCAAATTAAAATTCGGCAGTTTCAGATTCGCACACAAATTTAACGTTGCCTTTTTAAAGTGCTTTTTATTTGCCACCTAAAATCGGTATCTTTGAATTCCTGTTATAGAAGAAATGATACATACAAATGTGGACCATAACTGTGATTGGATCTTTCTGCTAGAGGAGTGTGATGTTATCTGATTAGAGTATAACCATGCAAATCATTGTTGCTATCACTGTTATATAATTGCAACAAATCTTATACAAAGTGTGACATGTGGCCAGAAAGGGTTAAGCATCCTTCAGGCTAAATGACCCAGAGTCAACCTGTAGAGACATGTTAAAAATCTATGTGAATGGTAATTAAGGCCAATCCATGGTAGATAGGTTAGAACTTTGAAGTGCAAACCTGTATTGTTAGAGAATTTGAGGTGATACTAATTGTATGTGGGTGCTTATATCTTGTCAGATGTTAATCATGTAAACAGACAGTTCCTATCTCTCACTATAGCTATTGATTCAGAGATCAAAAGGAAATATTAACATTTAAAAAGAACAGGAGTACTTGTGGCACCTTAGAGACTAACAAATTTATTAGAGCATAAGCTTTCGTGGGCTACAACCCACTGCTATAATAAATTTGTTAGTCTCTAAGGTGCCACAAGTACTCATGTTCTTTTTGCGGATACAGACTAACACGGCTGCTACTCTGAAACCTGTCATTAACATTTAAATAAACTTTAAACACAGTAATATCACTGTATTCATCTCTCTTTGAAACGTATAGCAAATCCCTTGAGGATGGTGGAAAAGGGGTAATTGCCTTATGTTAATCCATATAGCTAATTAATTACTGGTAATGTTTAGGAAATAGGTCTATTTCAAAGTATCCATGATTACCTATTGTTTGCATAAGGACTCTGAGCTGTCAAGAAAGACCTGGAATTGTATAAGAA
>NW_020699120.1:0-34624 GCF_002925995.2 Terrapene triunguis
CCCGGAGTTCACATGCTTTGAACTCCGGGCACCCGCAAGCCGTGGTACAATCCCCAGCCCTCAGACTCCACCACCACTGCGACGTGCTGTGAGTTAGAGGAGCCTGCTGGGTAATATAGGCACCCGTGGCAACTTACATGACAGATTCCTATTCTGCAGTCAACAGACACAACTAGCATCTAGATGACACACCTGGGGAGCTGGGCCTAGACCCCCTCGTCTGTTTGGTTCCTAAAACTCAAGCCGACTACATGAGCTAAAGGAGAACCACTTGCAGGGGCTCCTTGGAGGAGATCCAAAGATCTACTGAGTCTTCAGAGGAACATGGCAAAGCAAACGCCTACAGGCTCTAGTCCAATGGGGGCTTTGCCTGCATAAGATCTGACAAACCCTAAACATCCCCTTTTGCCGGAGCCAAATGGGGGCAGAATCTCAAGTGCAACAGGAGTTTGACGGTTGTGCAGTGACACCTACCGTGGGTTGTCAGCAACAACTGAACTTGGGACCTTCATCACCAAGGGGGACCAACCGAAAGCCCATTGAATTAAATGGAAAGATTCTCGTTGACTTCAATGAGCATTGAATTTGGCCCCAAATGCACAGGTCCCTAACATTTGAGTTAAAGGAGTAGCTCCATTAGCAGGTAACAGTAGTGGGCTCGTACCCAATAAAGAGTGTGGTCTTTTGCATGTCATTTGCTAGCATGGGATTTCCTGCTCACAGCCAATTCAAAGAAGTTCAGATGTGTGACCTGTCAGGAAACCACTACGTTTCAGGGGTCACTTGTGGATGCAGTGAGGTCATTTCTGTGCATTTACTCTAATGAAATCAAATGGCTGCCAGTCAATCGGGTGGATGCTAAATGCAAAGCTGACCCCCGATTTGCTGATAAAACGGTGAGGACAATATTTTCATTAATCAGCTGATTCAAAAAAGTGCAATAAAACCTCAATAAAGAGCGACCTTGGAGGAAGATCTGTGGGTTTCTGAAACACTCAACAAAGCCTGTTTAACCAGATGGCAACAGCTCAAACATGGCACAGCGGTTACCCTGCTAAAACAACACCTCGCTCAACCTAATTAATGTGCCCAATTACCCATCACATAATGGTCCATACAGGGCCAGATTTCCCCTTCACTCTGCCCTACAGCTTCCAGAATGAAATACATACAGGAACCTTCACGTCTTCAGTGAGGCCCTCTAGTGGTCCATTACTGCAGGTGTGGCCATTGCATTATTGCACCGATCTAAGCAAACCCATCCTGGGACTGTCTAGCGCCATTCCCTTAGGGCCCGATCAGTGCCCACTGAAATCAAAGGAAGGATTCCTATTGACTTCACTGGGCATTGGATTAGGTCCTTCGTGCCCCTGCAGTCTGAAGAATCTCTCCTCCTTTCAAGGGCCTTGGGATACAAAAGCGGACACTTTGTCATTCTTCTCTCTAGCCAGCAGTGGGCCAGGCCTGGCAAACTGAGCCTCCATCTGTCCATCAGCTGTCTAGGACCTTTGGCTGCAGGCCAAAGCAACCAATTTATTTGATTCATCAGGAGCAGCAGGAATGCAAATGGATCATTCCACGTCGGCGCGGATAGGATAGTGGGAGGGAAGAGGAAGAACGTTCAAACGAATAGGCATCAGAAGTCACAGCAGGTTGAAATTGAAATCACTTAGTAAAAGCTAGGCGGGAGTGGATCAGAGGTGTCTGCTCTCTGAGGCGTGGGGATCTCTTGGGTGATAATGAGCAGTGGCTACCATGTCTGTGATTGGGAGGCCTAAGGGGGGATAGGATAGAGGTCCATCAAAGCATGCATGCTATGGAGCAAGGGAATAGGGAAGTGTTATTTACCACGTCGGATAACACAGAAACCAGGAAAACAACGAGGTGTCCGGTGGCACCTTAAAGACTAAGATTTATTTGGGCATAAGCTTTCATTGGTAAAAAAACACTACTTCAGAAGTGAGGGTTTTTACCCACGAAAGCTTATGCCCAAATAAATCTGTTAGCCTTTAAGGTGCCACCAGATTGTGGGTTGTTTTTGTAGATACAGACTAACACGGCTACCCCCTCTGATACTTGACAAAAACCAGGGGTTGCCCCATGAAATTCATAGGCGACAGGTTTAAAACAAACATACCGGGACACAACGCACAGTCGACCTGTGGAACTTGTTGCCAGGGGGTGTTGTGAAGGCCCAAACTATAAGTGGGTTCAAAGGGGAATGAGGTAAATGCATGGAGGACAGGTCCATCAATGGCTATTAGGCAAGATGGTCACGATACAACCCCAGTGCTCTAGGTGTCCCTAAACTCTGACTGCCTGAAGCTGGGACTGGACAACAGTGGATGGATCACTAGAAATTACCCTGGTCTGTTCATTCCCTCTGAAACATCTGGCACCAGCCACTGTCAGAAGACAGGATACTGGGCTAGATGAACCATGGTCTGACCCAGTATGGCCGTTCTTATATTCTTAGGTCACCGTGGTTGAGGTTTTATTCTGCAAGCCAGGGTGGTGCTTGGAAACTAGACCAATGCTTTTCTCTTCCCCCCATACATCTGGGGCCGGGGTTATTTCTTATTCTGACTATCCCCTGGGAGACTTTCCTTTTCCTTCGGGCAGGATGATTTCATGAGCAAAGCAGTGAGCCGATGACAACAGTGAGGCCAATTCACTGCACAGAGGCTGTTTTGTAATAACGCTATTTGGCAAGCGTGACAAGAATACAGGGCCATCCAACTTTAAGCAGAAGTCTTCATTGAAATCACTGTTCATGAATCCATGAAATCAAAGGCACAAAATGGCCCACAGTGCTCCCAATGCAAAGCATGGCCATTAAGTGGTAACTGCCTGGGAAGTCATGGTAATTACATAGTAACTCACCTCAAAATTAAGGCTAACAGGGATGCAAAAGGTCCAGTGAGGGCATAATTTCAAGAGATGGGGAAAATGTTGGAGTCCGTGAGGCCCTACTATGTTCTGAAGATTCTTTAGTCCCGGGGCTAATGCATGAGAAAGAAAGAACCCAGCTTGACCCTCAGATCCCAGCGTGGATGCACGGGGGGGTCATTTAAGCTGAGCAAACTGGAGCTGGAATCAGCGAAACATAGTAAAAACAGAGCCCCGCAGGGTCACTTTCAGGAGTAGAACTGCACTATAAGGATGAAAACAATAAGGAGTCCGGTGGCACCTTAAAGACTAACAGAGTTATTTGGGTATAAGCTTTCTTGGGTAAAAACCCACTTCTTCAGATGCAAGTGAGGTTTTTTACCCACGAAAGCTTATGCCCAAATAACTCTGTTAGTCTTTAAAGTGCCACCGGACTCCTCGTTGTTTTTGTGGATATAGACTAACACAGCTACCCCCTGATATTTGACACTATAAGGATGGGAAACATGGTCTAGATCAGGGGTGGGCAAACTTTTTGGCCCGAGGGCCACATCTGGGAATAGAAATTGTATGGTGGGCCATGAATGCTCACAACATTGGGATTAGGGAGCGGGTGAGGGCTCTGGTTGGGGGTGCGGCCTCCGGGGTGGGGCCAGAAATGAGGAGTTCAGGGTGCAGGAGGGGGCTCCGGCCTAGGGCAGGGGAGTGGGATGTGGGGAGGGCGAGGGCTCCGGCTGGGGATGCAGGCTCTGGGGTGGGGCTGGGGATGAGGAGTTTGGGGTGCAGGAGGGTGCTCCAGGCTGGGACTGAGGGGTTCAGAGGGCAGGAGGGGGATCAGCGCTGAGGCAGGGGGTTGAGGTGCGGGAAGGGGTGCAGGCTCCGGCTGGGGGTGCGGGCTCTGGGGTGGGGGTGGGGATGAGGAGTTTGGGGTGCAGGAGGGTGCTCTGGGCTGGGATTGAGGAGTTCAGAGGGCAGGAGGGGGATCAGGGCTGGGGCACAGGGTTGGGGCATGGGGAGAGGCTCAGGGGTGCAGGCTCCGGGCGGCACTTATCTCAAGTGGCTCCCAGAAGCAACGGCATGTCCCTTCTCCAGCTCCTACGTGGAGGTGCAGCCCGGTGGCTCTGCGTGCTGCCTCATCTGCAGGCACCACCCCTGCAGCTCCCATTGGCTGTGGTTCCTGGCCAATGGGAGCTGCAGGGGCGGCGCTTGGGGCAACATGCAGAGTGGAGGCCCCTGGCTGCCCCTACGCATCGGAGCCGGGGGGAGGGGGGAGTGGAGGGGGCATGCCGCTGCTTCCGGGAGCTGCGTGGAGCAGCCCCCGGCCTTGCTCCCCCATCTGGAGTGCCGGAGCGGGGCAAGCCCCAGACCCCGCTCCCCAGCAGGAGCTCAAGGGCCGGATTAAAATGGCTGGCAGGCTGGATCCGACCCACGGGCCGTACTTTGCCCACCCCTGGTCTATATCCTCGGCTGGTGTCTATCGGCATAGCTCAAATGACTTCAATTGGGGAGCTGACTCAATAAGTACATACAGCCTAGATTTCCATAGGTCAAAGAGCTGTGGTCTTTCCCCCCTGGCTTTTTCCTGATGGCTCAAACAGAACTGAGCTCATATATCAAGACCGGTGCTTAATTTGTACCAGGGCTTGTCAGGGTGGAGTCCCGGCACAGCTAGGCTTGGCAGTTCATGGCCCTGGCACCTCTGGGCCCTCCCTCCCCTCAACTACTGCCCGGCTCCAGCCCCGCTGATCAAGTCCTCCCTCTCCCTCCCAGAGCCTCCTGCACGCCGCGGAACAGCTGTTCAGCGGCGTGCAGGAGGTGCTGGGAGGGAGAGGAGAGAGTGGGGGGGGGGCGGAACGAGGCAGGGAAGAGGCAGGGCTTGGTGGGGCCTTGGGGGAAGGGGTGGAGTGATGGTGGGGCTGGGGGTGGAGCGGGGATGAGCTGGAGGTGGGATTCCGCTGACCCCAGGCCTGGCCAGCAAAACCCACAAGGAGATTGGCGTTCAAGGAAGTAACCGGGTGGATAGGGTGCTACACACATTTTAAAACAAGGCTTCCTGACTTCCCTGAATGTCTCCCCCATCCCTGCACGTGAACGGCCTGCCCTCTAAGATCCCACCCCACTAGTCCCGGGGCACTGGACATAAGGTCCCTCCACATCTAAACCTGCTCAGCCTCTGCCTCCTCCAGCCACTCATTCCTGCACAAACAGGCAACCGCACCAGCCTGAGAGACTTCAGCAGGAGACACTCCGTTTCCCGGCCTGTAACCAGACTGGCCCTCAGAGCGAGTGTGTGCGAAACACAATGAGAAATGGGCTTTGGCACTCCTGCAGCCCATTCCAGGTTTGCTCCCCGAGACGTGCCACCTTAACAAGCTTGTTCTAAGAGGATGCCTCAGTTTCCCTCCGCAATAGGGGTAAGGGAGTCAAATAAACAGCCACTCCTCCCTGTGGGGGCCAAAAGCCTACAGTCTCTCTATATCCCAGACCTGGGCAAAGAATGGCTCAGTGGTTGGGGGCTAGTCTAGGACTTGGCAGAACCAAGTTCAATTTCCTGGTCTGCCACAGATATCCTGTGTGATACTTAGACTCTCTGGGCCTCAGTTCTGCCCCACGCAATGGGTATAACAGTCATACCCTTCCTCCCTTGACACTGTGAGGATAAATACATGTGAGATTGGCAGATGCTCAGGTACTGCAGCCATACAAACACTCTATCATAGCTGAGGAAGTCAATATAAGAGCCCCACCTCTGGACTAAGACGATGTTGTTGGGAAGCCGACAGGCCTGTCTTCCATCTTTGTCATCTTAGTGCTGCTGAAAAGGTGCCAATTCGGCAACCCTCAAATCCTTTCTCTAACCCCAGCACTAACTTCCGCCTGTCCAGCCCTTGCCATGCCAGCCCCTTGGAACACGTCACACCCGAGCATTTCCTCGGCCTTCCATAGGACACTGGTATCTCAGAGGCTGCTCATGGCAGAAGCAGGGCTGCTACGTACCCCACACCGCAGTTCAGGGGCCACCCATAGAGATGAAGGCAACTCATTCCCCAGGCCCCGCCTTGGGCAAAGGGGCTAATAGGCCAGTTATGGGGCTGATCTCTGAGACAAGGGGGGTAATATTTTTTATTGGACCAATGGCTGTTGGGGAGACAGACAAGCTCTGTCCTGTGGATGCCTGTCTATGAATCAGACTGAGCCCCACCATTTCTAAGCCACGTAGGTCACCGGAAATGAATTTCAGTCACTGCTGGTTTGGGCTGGATTTGAACCTGTGACCATCCACAATAGGCTTTGCACGGCCTGTGCTCCATTCAACTGACAGTGGCAGAAAGCCTCATAGATAGGGCAGGACTAGGAATCAGGAAACCTCGGTTCTAATCCTGACTGTGCCACATGGCCTTGGGCAAGTCACTTTACCTCTCCTGGCCTCAGTTTCCCCTCCACCCTTTGTGTGTTTAGATTACAAGTTCTTCAGAGCAGGGTCACTGTTGTTTGTTCGCACAGCACCTAGCCCGAGGTCCTGATCTCAAGTTAGCTCCTCCAGGCATTACAGTAATACAAGTGATGACCTATCACCAGATGAAGGGTGTGCAATAGGATCTGTCTGCAGCATCTGGAAAGCTCTTCTGTGCAGGAGACAGAACTTTCCCAGGGACCAGTCCAAGACCATGGAATGAACTTGCCCAGAAACTAGGGACAATCTCAAACCTCACCCCCGTCTACTCCACGTGCCAGGCGCGTTTCTTGGACTTGCCTTCTCTGACAAACAACCACCTGTGTTTATACAAGTGAAATAAACTCCTCTGCACACATTTCTCCCCCTGCTGAGAGGAGAAGCACATGAGAGCTGTTAGTCATGTTGCTTGATGCACGACAAGGAGGAGCGCGGTGTAAGAACCTACACAGAACACAGTAGAGAAGCCGGCCCAGAGCACCAGCCAAACCCACTAATAAAATTTCCCTCAGTTCCTCCCACTGAGCTCTTAGGAGTACTGTCAGTGTGAAGCTACTGGCCAAGCATGTAAGAAGTTTTCCCCACATCACTAGCATCATCTAGTGGAGAAAGACAAAAATAAGTGGCCTGGTACTGGCTGGAGAATGCAAGGAGGAAAGTGTTGATCAAATATGCTGGGTAGTAAAGAGGACGGCTAGTCCTGGGGTTAAGGACATCTCAGTCCAATTCCCGATTCTGACACATTCCCTGTATGATCTCGAGCAAACCCCTCCACCTCTCACTGTGCCTCAGTTCCCCCTCTCTACGGCCAGGGCTGCACACCACACTTCTTCCAGCCTCACTGTACCGATCAGGGGTGTGATCACCGACTGACACAGCAGCCCCTAGCACAGAGATAGCTAGAGCAGCAAACTGCTTTTACCAGCATAGCTCATTTCACCCGCAGAGGCGATTGTACTGGATGGGTTCAAAGCACAGTTTTGCTTGTATGGCTGCATCCGCACTAGGAGTGCTTTGATATAGTGGCCCAGTAAAGCACTCAGTGTAGACATGGCCCAAGTTAGGCACAGTTACTTCCTTTCCCCCGGGCTTTGTCCCTTATCTATGAGACTGTAAACTCTTCAGAGGCCCTCTCCATGGTTCTATACTGCACCTTCCACAGAGCAACCTGGTGATCTCAGCTGGGGAGTCTACACCCTCCTGTAATACAACAAGATGAACAGTGAAAATGTACCTCAGTGTCATGGGTGTTATGTTGGATGGGCACTAAGCCAGCCAGAGACCAAGGTTCCACTGGAAACTTTTGCCAGTCTAGCGGGGTGTGATGCTGTACGGGGTATTTCTATGCTGGCAAAAGCCCTAGTGAAGATGCAGTTAGGGTAGCACAGAAGGGCTTCTGCCAGCAGAGCTTGTTTTGTTTGGGGACCCAGGATAAGCTATATGGTAAAAACACTTGTGAAAATCTTTTTCAGGGTCGTCGCTTCCCCGGCTGGAGTTCCCCATTATGTGCGACCCTGTGTAAAAGAAAAGTGAGCCTGTTTACACTAATGTATCACCACTGATGTATCACCACTGTTGCACAATTGTGATAAATGTTGTACGAAATATGTTGTGTAAAGAATCATTGGAAAAGGCATGGTCTGTTAAGTAGGGTTATCCTGTTTATATGCATGCAACACCATTGTATATGAGGTTATGAAACTTTGCTAGGTGTTTCTATCTCACACCTGTTGTGTTCCTAGGAAACACCCTCAAGACAGATTTACATCAAGGCTGGTCCATTAAGGCTGATCAGCTCTTCCAGGGACCCCTCCTGAGGTCCCCCTCAGGCAGCATCTAGGCACTGAATGCCTCATGACTCAGCAAGGCACATGTGATCTAGGACTCCATGGTTATAGCCTGAATTACAAACTCTAAAATCAACTGTTTATTAATATTTTTTTAAAAAAAAATATTAATAAACCTTTAGTTCCTAAAGAATTGGCTACCAGCATGGTTTTTGGGTAAGATCTGAAATACATTTTGAGCTTGGAACTGGAAGACCCTACTATGTGACTTTTGGTTTTAATAATCATTCATCACAGAAGCCTGGTTTCTCTGGGTGGTGGATGAGGGGCTAGAGGGGCAGACCAGGCAGTGTGACAGTAAGTATGACTTAAAAATGTACACAGCTGTGAACAAAGAATGTGCGTAGCCATATGAAAATGCGTATCCTTTGCTTGAACCCCTGTTCACCACTCGATCCAGAGTGTTCTGAATCAGTGACTTGTCCTCTTCTTTATTTACCACTCCCTCCACTTGTGAGGCACCTGCAAACTTTAATCAGGGAAGATTAACATTTTTATGAATGACCTGGAAGAAACACGAGTAGAGGGCCAAGAACAAAGCCCTAGAGGACCCTACTGGAAACACACCCAATGACAACTCCCTCTTTAGAGTTACATTTTAAGACCTGTCAGTTAACATGGCACACAAGTGAATTAAAAATTGGCTAATTTTATATCACTCTTAAAAAAAAATACCCTAATCAGGTGGTCATGTGGTACCAAGCCAAATCCTTAGAGAAGTCTAAGTATATTAGAACACTATTCCCTTTATCAAGCAAAGTTGCAGTCTCATTTGGAAAAAAAAAATCAAATGAGTCTGAGAGGATTTATTTTCCATAAACCCATGTTGATTTGCATGAACAACATTTAAAAAAGAAGAAGAACTAAAGCATGGTAATTGAATCCCATATTAACCATTCGTTATCTTAGAGGATTTAGAGACCTGTCAGCCTGACGACATTACCTAGCTCATCCCATTTGAAAATTGGCACATTAGCTTTCTTTCAGTCTTCTAGAACTTCTCCAGTGTTCCCAGACTTATTGAAAAATCAACACTAGTCAGCCAGCAAGTTTCTCAGCCAGCTCTTTTAAAACTCTTGGACAGGTTAGTTGGATCTGTGGATTTTGAAAGTGTCTAACTTTAGTAGCTGTTCATTTTACATCCTCCACAAATACTAGTGGAAAGGAAAAGGTATCACCATGAGACAATATTTTTTCCCAAATGCAAAAACAGAAATATTGAACACTTCTGCCTTCTCTGCATTATTATTGCTAATTCTACCATTTCCATCTAGTAATGGGCTAATACCATTTTCAGGATCCTTTTTATTCCTAATCTTTAAAAAACTCCTTGTTGTCCTTAACTCTGCTGGTCATAGATTTCTCCTTGTGTGCATGTACTTTGTTGTTGTATGACGAGACTGGCAGCTGTGGAGATAGCAACACAGAATTAGGGTTGCATGCTATCAGGCAGCATTTTACACAAATCTCCATCATTTGTTCTCCAGTGCCCCCCACCCACACATATGTCACCTTACACCCCACACACTTTCTGGGTCTGGCAGTGCTTTTTATGGCTGAAGGATGGCAGGGCCTTTTCCTCCTCAAGAACCTAGTGGTTGATTCAAACGCCTGGAATCTCTGAGTTCAGGGAAGGAGTCATTTTGACACTCGTGTGCATAACTTCAGGCTACACCCCCAGCCCAGCACTTACAGCTCCACCACAATCTGTGGTAGAAGCGAAAACTCTGCACCTGAAAGACAGGTCATTTGAAATCTTGTACTAAACAGGCACGCAAAAGCCTAACTGTAGTCACCCGCATTTCAGAGTTCCCACCTCCAGGCTTAGCCAGAATTAGTTGAACGAGACAGAAGTTTGCAGTTAAGAATTTATTCTCACAGTTCCAGTTCAAAGAGAACGGGCAAGCAGAGGACATGACACAGTCATTGGACACACGATCCTCTTCCATGCTGTAACAATCAAAGTGATATGCAGTGATGCATCTAGCAGCAAGACTGCAAGTAACTAAATGTAACCCCAGATACATCTAGCCCACAAGAGGAATAGCAGTGCCAGGCTAATGCCTAGAACAAGTGCTTAATAATCTTCTCCTTCCTCCGCCTCATCCCCATCTGCAGAATCCAACCCAACTTCCTCATAGTCCTTCTCGAGAGCAGCCATGTCCTCCCTGGCTTCGGAGAACTCCCCCTCCTCCATCCCCTCCCCCACATACCAATGCACAAAGGCCCGTTTCGCGTACATCAGGTCAAACTTGTGATCCAGACGGGCCCAGGCTTCTGCAATAGCCGTGGTGTTGCTCAGCATGCAGACGGCCCGCTGCACTTTAGCCAGGTCTCCCCCCGGCACCACAGTGGGGGGCTGGTAATTGATGCCCACCTTAAACCCAGTTGGGCACCAGTCCACAAACTGGATGGACCTCCTGGTTTTGATGGCGGCTATAGCTGCATTCACATCCTTGGGCACCACATCCCCCCGGTACAGCAGGCAGCAAGCCATGTATTTGCCTCGGCGAGGGTCACATTTCACCATCTGGTTGGAGAACTCAAAGCAAGTGTTGGTGATTTCAGGCACCGAGAGCTGCTCGTGGTAGGCTCTCTCTGCCGAGACTATGGGCGCATAGGTAGTGAGGGGGAAATGTATGCGGGGATAGGGCACCAAATTAGTTTGGAATTCAGTGAGATCCACATTCAAGGCACCATCGAACCTCAGGGAAGCCGTGATGGACGACACTATCTGGGCTATCAGCCTGTTCAGGTTGGTGTAGGAGGGACGCTCGATATTGAGGTTCCGGTTGCAGATGTCGTAAATGGCCTCATTGTCCACCATGAAAGAACAGTCCGAGTGCTCCAGCGTGGTGTGGGTGGTCAGGATGGAATTGTAGGGTTCCACCACTGCAGTGGAGACCTGTGGGGCAGGGTACACCGAGAACTCCAGCTTGGACTTCTTCCCAAACTCCACTGAGAGACGCTCCATCAAGAGGGATGTGAATCCAGAGCCTGTGCCTCCTCCGAAGCTGTGGAAGACCAGGAACCCTTGAAGGCCACTGCACTGGTCAGCCTGCAGTAGAAGAAAGAGTTTGACTCCTGTTCCCCTCTTGAGGGCTGGGATTTAGAGCACCATGTTTATGAAATCATCGTTGAGACAAGGCACAAGTGATACATTTTTAGTCATCACTTACAGTTGCCAGTGAGAGGTAAAACGTGCCATAGATCGCTGCCTCAGACTGTGTGGGCACACGTCACAGCCTACCCTGGACAAAGTTCAGCCAACACAGCTAGTGAAGCAGACCCTGGTTCTGTGTCAAGTTTACTGTATTTATTTTTTAGGGGGTTTACCTTTAGTGTAGGCAATATGCCAGCAGGTGAGTGGGGAGCATGGTAGGAGGGATACCTGTTCAATAGCTTGTCCCAAGCATTTTGGAGAAATGTTTTTATGAAGTTCCCATGCATGACAGGCCCATGCCTAGAAGCTCAACTACTGAGTCACGTTATTCCAGGAGACTCTCAGCTTCCGTTTTAGAGAGTTCCTCGCCCTTGTGGTTGCTTGGAAGCATGAGCCAAGCGTCACCGGTGCAATGCTGCCTGCCTGAGTCCGAGACGCGAGCTCTAAGCAGTGTGAGGGGTCCTATGCATCTCAATGGAGCATTAGCTCCAAGATCCATTCCCTGGGGGGGCCCAGCCACCCCCCATCTACAGCAGAGGAGTGTGGTCAGGGCAAAGAGGGCCCAGCCCACCCACTCCGCCCTCATGGCCATACGCTGGGAACCTCCAAGCCATAACATACCTCACTGGTGGGTTACACAGGCACAGACTGGCTGCTAGGGTACATACTGGGACCCCTACAACCATTCAGGGTGTGGTTGGGAGAGACTGGACCCCACACTTCTGCTCCTAAGGGGATGGGTGGGAAGGGAGCCACTGCCTTTCTGTGATGGGAGCAGGGCCCTGTGCTCCCTCCTGAGGGGAGTGGGTTCCTAGGGGAATCCGTCCCTTAGCACCCGCAACGTAAGCTCAGGACGAGACGCATGAAGACCCAGGGTTCAAACTCTGCAGTCAGGCTGCGCCACACCAAACACTTACAAAACCGATTTTCCTACTTGCCATTTTGCGAATCCTGGCCGATACGTTATCAATGATTTCCTTCCCAATGGTGTAGTGACCTCGGGCGTAGTTATTGGCTGCATCCTCCTTGCCTGTGATGAGCTGCTCCGGGTGGAACAGCAAGCGGTAGGTCCCTGTGCGGATCTCATCTGTGGGGGAGTCAGACCATAGAGTGAGATATCTGCAATCTACCAGGATTAAAATGGAGCTGCTATTAGACAAGAGCACGAGAAGAGGCGCATAAACTGCCAGGGCAACTAAGCAAAGCCACAGTGGGTTAAACCAAGGGTAGGTTAGGCCCACACAGTAGGTTTCATGAGACCCAAGTGTGACATTGCACTCCATAAGGTTTTATGGAAATATGCTTATGAGTGCAAATATGATGTAACTGAAATATGCTTTACGCAAAAGGTCTCTTGTAAGGCATCATTACAAAGTTTATAATCTACGGAGTGTGTTCATCCTATTTGTATGAATGTATCATTCTTGTATCTGAAACTAGGAATATGAAGTATAACTCTGAGGTCCTGTGGTAATTATGCCAAGTGTGGGCCATTAATGGTGGTCTAGAATCTTGATGGCTCCCCTTGACTAGGACAATTGGTTGTAAATGGTTTTTTTTCCTGCAAGCCTTCCTGTATACCTGCAGACCAGCCGTGGAAGAATAGAGGGGGTCTCACAGGACATGTGAACATGTCACCTGATACTGCAATCCATCTTAAACATGGTGCTTTTCCATTTAGAAGGACGGGTGGGGACCCAGTGAGACAAAGGATTCCCACCTTGTGCCAAAGCTATAAAGGGGGTGGAACAGAACAAAAGGGGTCCCAGTCCTGAGAAAGCCCCTGCTTTTCTCCTAAGACGCCTGCTGGAACTAACAAGGACTGTACCCAGGGAAAGGATTGGGCCCAGACTAGGAAGGAGTCTAGTCTGTGAAAGAAGCTTATTGGACCATCTGAGGGTGAGATTTACCTGTAATCAGTTTCTTAATGTATTAGGCTTAGACTCACGTGTTTTGTTTTATTTTGCTTGGTAACTTGGTTCTGTCTGTTATTACTTGAAACCACTTAAATCCTACTTTTTATACTTAACAACATCACTTTTGTTTATTAATTAACTCAAAGTAATTAATACCTGGAGGAGCAAACAGCTGTGCATCTCTCTATCAGTGTTAGAAAGGGCGAACAATTTATGAGTTTACCCTGTATAAGCTTTATACAGAGTAAAATGAATTTATTTGGGGTTTGGATCCCATTGGGAACTGGGTGCTGGAGATAGGTGACCAGTGGAGCTGTTTTCACTTAAAGCCTGCAGCTTTGGGGGCGTGGACCAGACCTGGGTCTGTGTTGCAGCTGGCTAGTGTGTCTGGCTCAACAAGGCAGGGTTCTGGAGTCCCAAACTGCCAGGGAAAATGGGCTCAGAGGTAATCTCAGCACGTCAGGTAACAGTCCCAAGGGGGTCTCTGTGACTGAACCCATCACACCAAGGTGCTTGGATGCTACAGCAATGAGTCCACCAGGAGACCCTGAATGAGAGGGTTAAAACTACTTTAAGTGACTTCCAGGAATAATTCCCCTATCAGACACCGCAGCTTTGTGCTAGCTCATGGGAGCTGGGAATTGTCCATGTTGAGGGACTTGCAGGAGGTTGCAGCGTTCAGTTCCTGTGCTCTGAAGAGGTGTAGTAACAAGCACACAGATATTCTCCTAAAAAGCGACCCTGTCTCAGAGATCCCCCCCAGTGTTCCCCTTCACGGGTGTCACTCCCTCCCCAATGCACATGAAAGAGGAGAATGCCAGCCCTTTGGAGGCCATGAGGTAGGTTTGTGTTTGCCCATGGGGCAGCCACGTGTTTCCAAGCCCAGAGACTGTCCCCATTGTCAGGGTCTGTTCCACTGACTTCTCAGAAACATTTCAGCGTGGCAGGTTCAAGCCAGCTGAGCTAGTGACACTGTGCCCAGACTGGATATGGACCTCGCGGAGGAGATCTAGGATACGAACCAGCGAGAGCATCCCTCCACCAGGCTGGCCACCGTGAGCTTCCTTCACCAGCTGCATTCTCTCCTCCCCACTCCCACATAGTGAGCCTTGCACATAGGGAGGAGGGAGAGAAGTTGCTTGGGTGAGAAAGGCCCTAGCCACTGCCACAACCTTCTTGTGCCCATTTCCCTGACCTCACCCAGGGAGGGTCATCCCAGTGGGACACTTTGGGAGTCTGGTCTTCACTGATGACTAAAGCCCCATGTTTTAAACAGAGGCCCTGCAGTCCAGCAGCATCCCTTTAATATTGAACATCCACTATTTGAATGAAGGCCTATCAGTTACACCCTCTCTAGAAGTCTGGTGAGCAGGGCTGGATCAATACAGGGGCTTTAGGGGCTGCAGCCCAGGGCCTCAGGCTAAGGGGAGCCCCACAGAAATAAATCCATAATTATATAGATTTAGTGGTCACCAGCTCATCGATCGTGATCAACTGGTTGATCCTGGAACCTCTGCCAGTCGATCGCAATCTCCAGGCCGCTAAAAGTCCTGCAGTGCAGCAGGGCTTAGGAAAGCTGCCTGCATACCGTGGCCACACGCCACTCCCAGAAGCAGACGGCTGCTGGCATGTCTCTGCAGCCCCTGGCGGGGCAGGGGGGTTCCACGCAGAGTCCCCGCCCCCAGCACCATCCCTGCAGGCAGCGCACAGAGACACGCTGTCCCTCTCCCCTGGGGGCGTGCAGAGATCTACCAGCAGCTTCTGGGAGCGGCATGGAGCTATGGCAGGAAGCCTGAGCCCTGCTGAGCTGCCAGCCAGGAGCCACCCGTGGTAAGCGCCTGCCGGCCAGAGCCTGGGTACTGCCGACAGACCCTGGGCGCCGGTGGGCAGGATCGAACCAGCGACCTCTGGAGCTTAGTGCATGAGCTAAAAACCAACTAGCTGTTAGCTAAGGCTGTAGAGCAGACTCATTAATCTCTCCAAGTGGTCTCGGTGGCTCTAGATAGGACAGAACACCACACCCAGAAGGTGTGGGGGTTACACATGCACCTCTCACCCTCTCCTGCCCCCCAACACTCTGCCCCAGCCTGGAGCCCCCTCCTGCCCCTAAACTCCCTCCCAGAAAGAAACGAATACAACAGCTGTTCTAAGGTAAGAAGTAGGCTATTTTGAATTAGCTGAAGTATATTCTACGTTTTAAGACTGAAAAGTAACCACAGAACGGCTTTATGTTAATTAAAAGGCAAGTTTAGTATAAAGTTAATAGCCTTGATGCCATAATTGTGATCATTTTGTTTTAAGTTAGGAAAGACTTGTATACAAGGGCCCCACCAAATCCAATAGCCTCGGGCCCACAGGAGAGTTAATCTGGCCCCGCTGGTGAGGCTGGGAAAGGGATGGGGTGGAGCTAGCTCATTGCCTGATTGGACCCCAGTAATCTGGAGGCCATTCTCCCAACCCTGCAAGTATTTGCAGTTTGGGATGGAGAGGACATGGCAAGATTGACAGTCACACTGTACGTCAAGGAGATTCATCCATGTCAGTATCTTACCAATGACTGTTGGCTCCAGGTCTATGAACACGGCTCTGGGAACATGCTTCCCTGCTGCAGTCTCACAGAAGAAAGTCTCAAAAGAGGAATCCACTTGTTCACTTGCCTTTGGGGCAGGAATGGTCCCGTCTGGTAGGATTCCATGTTCTAGGCAATAGAGTTCCCAGCAGGCATTGCCCATCTGGACTCCAGCCTGGCCCACATGGATGGAAAGACACTCCCTCTGGAAAGAGACACAGTCAGGACTGCATTGTGAGACACAGGCTGTATGTGCCACGCACACAAATAACAGACCTAGACAACCTCAACCCTGCAGCAGTGGGACCTTCTACCTTGCAGGATCAGGATTCATTTTCAGTAGGAAGGATAAAATTCCCATATTTTCCCTTTTTCTGGAGAGACTCTAAACGTCACCCTGAAGTCTTTTGCTAGAAGTCTATTCTCCTCTGACCCCTCCATGACTGGTTTGTTATTGTAGGGTGCCCAGGAGTTCTGCCCCACACAGTTTCCCTCCCCCTAGAGGGGGCAAGTGAAGAATCTGAGCTGTATGGAGACGTTAAGCCAGCTTGAGACTCAGTGACCATCTCTACCACTTTGGACTGAGTCCAAGAGAAGCAGTTTGTTCCTGTATTTAACATTGGCATGTCCATAATGGAGCTCTATGGAATGAACAGGACCTCTCAGACAGCCAGGTCAGTAGCACAGTTACATGCCAAGTCCAAGGGACTCACTAGTGGCCTGTCTAATGCTGCGGGGAAGTACTTTAGCTCAGAAGTCACATGGCAGCTGATTTCAATCAGGATCAAGGGCTAACTGGATCACACACCTGGCAAGACCAGGGAAGCCTGTGTCAGGGGCACCGACGTGCCAGGGAAGAACCTTCTTCTAGGAAAGTGCAATAGCTTGAAGGAATCACACCCACCCCTGAACATCCTGCATTTATACTTCCCTAGAACACAACCTTTAGTGTATGTAGAGGGCCAGCTACTAGAGGGGAAAAGACTAATACTATCCCCCACCTCCCCAGTCAACTGAATTGCTCCTTTAGCTTAAGTGGTAGGAGGCTGTGCTTTTGGGATCTTCAAGCCTCAAGGTCAAATCCCAGGTCAAGGGTCCTTTCAGCCATACACAGCCAGAGAAGTTTCATAGTCTTATCCTGAGAAGTTCTCACTGAGGCAAGAGGCCAAAGGGGAAAAAGCAAGCCAGTCAACTGAAAGCTCCTAGACTTTAATGGATTATACCATCATAGGCAGCATTTGATCAGGTCTGAAAGGGAAACTAGATATCAGAGGTAAAGCTGTACTTATAAGGAACACTTCCTGCTTTAATAAGCGACAAGCCCTTCCAAAAACAAAAAGCACCCCCAAAAACCCACCGCTTGCATTAGCATCCCAAGAGACAGTAGCAAGGCACATGTAGCCAGAGACTTTACAATCTCCAGCCTGTTCACAAGCTGACCCACAAAACCTCAGTTGTAGACACCTACCATGGCAATTGAGTCTAAGCACTTTCTTAGCAGCAGTTTCTGATGGCTCTCCTGCTGTAGCTCACTGGAACTTTATAGCCTGCTTGCAAGGGGCTCCACCTGAAGAGGGGGAAGCTGCTTGCAAGTTTAAAGCCACAGAGCCCCTTCTTGGGGGGTGTCCCAGACATTAAACCCTCTGTTGTACTCACAGGGGCACGGTGCTTAGTCCATTCTCCTAGGTGTTGCCTTCGAAGACAAATTGGATGCTCTTGGGATGACGGATGCTCCGGTGAGAGTAACTAGCCTAGGCCTTGAGAGATGCCTGTTCCAGCACAGGCTTCCTGTGGGACTTTAGGCAAGTCACTCAGGCCCCAGATCCTCCAAGGGATTTAGGTGCCTCATTGCTTTCAATGGGCATTAGGTGCCTAAATCTCTTTGAGGATCTGGGCCCCTGTGTCTCTTGGCCCTCTGTACAATTGGGATGAGAGCTCTTCCCTCTCACACCGGGGGGCTGTGAGAATAAATACACTAAGGATTGGGAGGTGCTCGGATACTACAGTATGGATCCTGCGACTGCTACCAGCAAATATCCCCAACGGCCCGTGATGGGACACTAGATGGGCAGGGCTCTGAGCTACTGCAGAGAGTTCTTTCCCCGGTGTCTGGCTGGCAGCTTGCCCACATGCTCAGGGTCTAACTGATCACCATAATTGGGGTCAGGAAGGAATTTTCCCTGAGGTCAGACTAGCAAAGACCCGGGGGGGGTCACCTTCCTCTGCAGCCTGGAGCATGGGTCACTTTCAGCTAGAGTGAATGGTGGATTCTCTGTAACTTGAAGCCTTTAATCCATTATTTGAGGACTTCAGTAACTCAGCCAGAGGTGAGGGGTCTGTTACAGGAGTGGGTGAGTGAGGTTCTGTGGCCTGCAAAGTGCAGGAGGTCAGACTAGATGATCATGATGGTCCCTTCTGGCCTTACAGCCTATGAGTACAGTAACAGGGACTATGTATGTACCGGGGGAGATGGTCCCAGTCCATAGTGGATGTTTGGCCACATCGCCACCCTTTGGCATGCTGTGCTTTTAGCCGGCAGTCCCTGTTCATGCAGAGGGGATAGGCTGCAGCGTTGGGGTGACATGTAGCCGGGCATTGCTGCATTGGGAAGGATCCTGCGGCGCTTTGCAAATGTTGCCAACCGAGGGACGGGCGATGGCCCCGAGCTCGCAAGGAGCCCTGCAGAGCTGGACACCTCCAGCTGTGTGATGCTCGTTTTGGGATCAGAGTCATCACAGCCCATCACTGGGGGGCAGTCACCTTGGAGGTGACATGGTGGGCCTGCTTATTGGTCCAAATGTAACCCACCCCAGAAAGTATATGTTGCATCGCCCTCCAGTGGCTTGTCTACTAGAGCAGCGATTCTCAAACTGTGGGTTGGGACCCCAATGTGGGTCGGGACCCCGTTTTAATGGGATCACCAGGGCTGGCTTAGACTTGCTGGGGCCCAGGGCCAAAGCCAAAGCCTGAGGGCTTCAGCCCTGAGTGGCAGGGCTCAGGTTACAGGCCCCCTGCCTGGGGCTGAAGCCCTTGGGGTTCAGCTTTGGCCCCTGGCCTGGGGTGGTGGGACTTTGGCTTTGCCCCCCCGCCCACCAACCCATCGCACCCGGGGTGGCGGGGCTTGGGCAGGCTCAGGCTTCAGTCCCCCCTCCTGGGGTCCTGTCGTAATTTTTGTTGTCAGAAGGGGGTCGTCGTGCAATGAAGTTTGAGAACCCCTGCACTAGAGGATAACAGCCTGCTACTGCTACTGGTTAGCAGAGCTATTCCTTTATCTCCTGAGGGGAGGACTATGCTATAGTAGTGAAGTACAGACTGCTGTGGCGGGTTACCTAGCCTCACTTTTGAAATCCTTAGATACCCTAAAACCATGGGGTTAAATCTCAGTAGCACTGATTTAGCCCTCGGAGGGTAAATACATTGGCTATGAAAGGAAACAGAATGACCTAGAGGACCAGGCACTGGACTGGAACTCAGGAAACATGCATTCAATTCCTGGCTCTGCCAATGCTCTGCTGGGTGAGCTTGGACAAGTCACTTCCCACCCCGTGCCTCAGTTTCCCCATCTGGCAGATGGGGATATAGTAATCGTTCTTTGTACGGTAACAGACAGAAACAATCAAAGAGCCAGACAGAGACCATACAGACAAACAACAGGGAAGTGGGGACCATAAAGATAAAACAACAAAGAAATGAGGATTTCACAACCACAACTATTGATAAGTGGTTTCTTGCCAGACAGAATGCTACCAGCCTAAGTTGTCTTTAACCCTCTTAAGATCTGTTTCTTTATCTGGTGATGGTGGGTGCTATTAGGACAGGATCGCCTTCTTATCAGCCCGATATTACTTTGTTTTAATGTCATTTAGATGGAATGTGAGGAGGTAACTTCCTGTTTCTTAGCTAATGGCTGGTGCTCTCTTAACATGGCTGCAGACAAAGGCCTTAGGCCTTACAATATGGCTACAGGAAAAGGCCTTATCCTTGCAGAAGGATGGCTTTGTGGTTAAGGCATTTGCCTCGCCTATAAGGCTATGTCTACACTACAGAATTAGGTCGGATTTATAGAAGCCGGTTTTATAGAAACCGGTTGTATGCAGCCGATTGTGTGTGTCCCCACCTAAAATGCTCTAAGTGCATGAAGTCGGCGGACCGCGTCCACAGTACCGAGGCTAGCGTCGACTTCCGGCGCATTGCACTATGGTACCTATCCCACAGTTCCCGGAGCCTCCGGCGCCCATTGGAATTATGGGTTGAGATCGCAATGCCCGGATGATGCAAAGCAGTGCCGCGAGGGGTTCTGGGTACATTGCGTCAGGCCCCTCCCCCGCCGTCACAGCAACGGCAGACAATAGATTCGCTCCTTTTTACCTGGGTTACCTGTGCAGACAACATACCACGCCAAGCATTGAGCCCGCTCAGCTCAGCTCACCGTCACCATATGTCTTCCGGGTGCCGGCAAACGTGGGACTGCATTGCTAAACAGCAGCAGCAGCTTACTGCCTTTTGGCGGTAGACGGTGCAGCATGACTGGTAGCCTTCATTGGCGATCTGGGTGCAGGCAGCCGTGGGGCTGGCAGCCGTAGGGCTGCATTGCACCAGCCCCTTGCCTTTTGGTAGAAGATGGTATATTACGACTGGTAACCGTCGTCATCGTACTGCAGTGGCTGTCGATCATGGGCACCCGGGCAGACAATGATGGTTATCAGTCGTAGTATGCTATTTTCTGCCAAGTGCCCAATATTGTCTGCTAAGCACCCAGAAGAGGCCGAGGGCTATCTGGGTGCTGGCAGACATGGGGCTGGCAGCCGTGGGGCTGCATTGCACCAGCCCCCTTGCCTTGATGATGATGGTTATCAGACGTAGTATGCGCAGGATGGGGCAACATTGCTACACAGCAGCAACCCCTTGCCTTTTGGGCAGTAGATAGTATATTACGACTGGTATCCATCGTTGTCATACTGGGTATCAGATCGTGCAATAGACCTGAAGGCTAACTGCCAAGCGCCCAGTATTTGCTGCCAAGCACCCAGAAAATGCCAAGGGCTATCAGTCATGCTGCACCGTCGTCTTAAGATGTAAAAAATAGATTTATTCTGTATTCATTTGCTTCCCCCCCTTCCTCCTGCTAAACCCAGGCTTTTGAGTTCAATCTTTGGGGGGGGGGGCATTCTGTGTGACAGTTGTTTGTGTTTCTCCCTGATGCAAAGCCACCTTTCTTGATTTTAATTCCCTGTACCTGTATGCCATGTCGTCACTCGCCCCTCCCTCCCTCCCTCCCTCCCTTCTTCCCCTGGTCCGTCAGATACTACTTTCGCGCCTTTTTTCAGACCAGACGCCATAGCCAGCACTGGGATCATGGAGCCCGCTCAGATCACCGCAGCAATTATGAGCACTATGAACACCACGCGCATTGTCCTGGAAAACATGCAGAGCCTCCTGGACATGCCAAAGCCAAACCAGGACCAGCTGAGGAGGAGGCGATTGCAGCGCGGCGACGATAGTGATGAGGAAATTGACATGGACCTCTCACAAGGCACAGGCCCCAGCAATGTGGAAATCCTGGTGTTACTGGGGCAGGTTCATGCCGTGGACCGCCGATTCTGGGCCCGGGAAACAAGCACAGAGTGGTGGGACCGCATCGTGTTGCAGGTCTGGGACGATGCCCAGTGGCTGCGAAACTTTCGCATGCGAAAGGGCACTTTCATGGAACTTTGTGACTTGCTTTCCCCTGCCCTGAAGCGCCAGAATACCAGGATGAGAGCAGCCCTCACAGTGGAGAAGCGAGTGGCGATAGCCCTGTGGAAGCTTGCAACGCCAGACAGCTACCGGTCAGTCGGGAATCAATTTGGAGTGGGCAAATCTACTGTGGGGGCTGCTGTGATCCAAGTTGCCAGGGCAATGAGAGACCTGGTGATATCAAGGGTAGTGACTCTGGGAAACGTGCAGACCATAGTGGATGGCTTTGCTGCAATGGGATTCCCAAACTGTGGTGGGGCGATAGACGGAACCCATATCCCTATCTTGGCACCGGCGCACCAAGCCACCGACTACATAAACCGCAAGGGGTACTTTTCAATGCTGCTGCAAGCCCTGGTGGATCACAAGGGACGTTTCACCGACATCAACGTGGGCTGGCCGGGAAGAGTACATGATGCTCGCGTCTTCAGGCAGTCTCTTCTGTTTCGAAAGCTGGAGGAAGGGACTTTCTTCCCAGACCAGAAAATAACCGTTGGGGATGTTGAAATGCCTATCGTGATCCTTGGGGACCCAGCCTACCCCTTAATGCCATGGCTCATGAAGCCATACACTGGCAGCCTGGACAGCAGTCAGGACCTGTTCAACTACAGGCTGAGCAAGTGCCGAATGGTGGTGGAATGTGCATTTGGCCGTTTAAAAGCGCGCTGGCGCAGCTTACTGACTCGCTCAGACCTTAACGAAAAGAATCTCCCCATTGTTATTGCTACTTGCTGTGCGCTCCACAATATATGTGAAAGTAAGGGGGAGACATTTATGGCGGGGTGGGAGGTTGAGGCAAATCGCCTGGCCGCTGATTACGCGCAGCCAGACACCAGGGCGGTTAGAGGAGCACAGCAGGGCGCGGTGCGCATCAGAGAAGCGTTGAAAACCAGTTTTGTGACTGGCCAGGCTACGGAGTGAAACTTCTGTTTGTTGCTCCTTGATGAACCCTCTGCCCCTCCCCCACCACCCTGTTAACTCTACTTCCCTGCAAACCAACCACCCCACCCTCCCCTACTAACCTCCCCCCTTCGAGCACCACTTGCAGAGGCAATAAAGTCATTGTTACTTCACATTCATGCATTCTTTATTAATTCAGCACACAACTAGGGGGATAATTGGAAAGGTAGCCCGGGATGGGTGGGGGAGGAGGGAAGGAAAAGGACACACTCCAATTTAAAACTTTAAAACTTATTGCTATGGAAATCATCTAGGGTGGAGTGAGTGGGTGGCCAAAGGCCCCCCCACCGTGTTCTTGGGCGTCTGGGTGAGGAGGCAATGGGACTTGGGGAGGATTGCTGCTGGTTACAGAGGGGCTGTAGTGGCGGTCTCTGCTCCTGCTGCCTTTCCTGCAGCTCAACCATACGCAGGAGCATATCACTTTGATGCTCCAGCAGCCGGAGCATCGACTCTTGCTTTCTGATTACAAGTTGACGCCACCTCTCCTCTTCAGCCCGCGTTTCAGCACGCAACTTCTCATCTTCAGCACGCCACCTCTCCTCTCGCTCATATTGGGCTTTTTTAAAATCAGTCATTGACTGCCTCCACGCATTCAGCTGTGCTCTGTCAGCGTGGGAGGCAGTCTGAAGTTCAGTAAACATTTCGTCACGCGTCCTTCGCTTCCTTCTTCGAATATTCACTAGCCTCTGCGAAGGAGTAAGATTTGCAGCTGGTGGAGAAGGGAGAGGTTGTTAAAAAAGATACATTTTAGAGAACAATGGGTAGACTCTTTCACGTTAGATTTTGCTGTTCACAACATCACACAGCACATGTGCTTTCGTTACAAGGTCGCATTTTTCCTCTTATATTGAGAGTCTCCTGGTTTGGTGTGAGAGATCACTCACGCAGTGCCAGGACACAGATTTCAGCTTGCAGGCAGCCATGGTAAGACATATAGTCTTTGGGCTTTTTTAACCTTCTTAACATGTGGGGATGGTTTCAAACAGTTCTGCCCTCATTTCCCATACCAAGCACCCGTGCCATTTAAAATGGGTTTGCAATGTAAAAGGAGGGGCTGCGATTTCAGGTTTAACATGCAGCACAAACCCAACTAACTCCCCTCCCCCTCACACCCAATTCTCTGGGATGGTCACTTCACCCCTCCCCCCCACCGCGTGGTTAACAGCGGGGAATATTTCTGTTCAGCAGACCAGGAAGGGGCACCTCTGAATGTCCCCTTAATAAAATTGCCCCATTTTAACCAGGTGACCGTGAATGATATCACTCTCCTGAGGATAACAAAGAGCGATAAGGAATGGATGTTGTCTGCATGCCAGCAAACACCGGGACCATACGCTGCCATGCTTTGTTATGCAATGATTCCAGACTACGTGCTACTGGCCTGGCGTGGTAAAGTGTCCTACCATGGCGGACGGGATAAGGCAGCCCTCCCCAGAAACCTTTTGCAAAGGCTTTGGGATTACATGAAGGAGAGCTTTCTGGAGATGTCCCTGGAGGATTTCCGCTCCATCCCCATACACGTTAACAGACTTTTCCAGTAGCTGTACTGGCCGCGATTGCCAGGGCAAATTAATCATTAATCATTAAACACGCTTGTTTTTAAACCATGTGTAATTTTTGCAAAGGTACACTCACCAGAGGTCCCCTGTGTGCCCTCAGGGTCTTGGGTCAGTTCGGGGGTTACTGTTTCCAGGTCCAGGGTGACAAACATATCCTGGCTGTTGGGGTAACTGGTTTCTCCGCTTCCTTGCTTCTGTGAGCTATCTATGTTCTCTCCATCCTCATCTTCCTCGTCCGCCGAACCCGCTTCCCCGTTTGCAGAGAGGGACTCATAGAACACGCTTGGGCTAGTGGTGGCTGCACCCCCTAGAATGGCATGCAGCTCCGCGTAGTAGCGGCATGTTTGCGGCTCTGCCCCGGACCTTCCGTTTGCGTCTCTGACTTTGTGGTAGGCTTGCCTTAGCTCCTTAATTTTCACGCGGCATTGCCGCGCGTCCCTGTTATGGCCTCTGTCCTTCATGGCCTTGGAGATCTTTTCTAATGTTTTGCCGTTTCTTTTACTGTTTCGGAGTTCGGCGAGCACTGCTTCATCTCCCCAGATGGCGATCAGATCCTGTACCTCCCGTTCGGTCCAGGCTGGAGCTCTTCTGCGATCCTGGGACTGGGACTGGGACTCCATCATGGTTACCTGTGCTGATGGGCTCTGCATGGTCACCTGTGCTCTCCACGCTGAGCAAACAGGAAATGAAATTCAAACGTTCGCGGGGCTTTTCCTGTCTACCTGGCCAGTGCATCTGAGATGAGAGTGCTGTCCAGAGCGGTCACAATGAAGCACTGTGGGATAGCTCCCGGAGGCCAGTAATGTCGAATTCCGTCCACACTAACCCAATTCCGACCCCCTAAGGTCGATTTTATCGCTAATCCCCTTGTCGAGGTGGTGTTAGGAAACCGGTTTAAAGGGCCCTTTAAGTCGACAGAAAGGGCTTCGTAGTGTAAACGTGTCCAGGCTTAAGTTGATTTAACGCGGCTAAAGTCGACCTAAACTCGTAGTGTAGACCAGGCCTAAGAAATCTCAGTTCAATTCCTAGCACCTACCCTTGACTAACTGTGGGATGTTAGGCAAATCCCCTTTTCCCTGTACCACCCTCATCACTGTGATATCTGAGCCCCTTCCAGCAGTGCCTGCAGCTAACATCCATCACATGGGCTTTGCTCTTTCTGCTCCCCAGGAGGAGGACTGTGTTGAGTGTATTGTGGTGGCAGGATTTGTTTTTAAATGCACACGTTTGGTAGAGGAGGCAATGTTGGGGAACAGCTAAAACACCCAGGCCCTCACTAAATGAGCACCTTCTAATGCAACAGGCCAGCTTGCTGACAAGGCTTTTTACTGATTTATAAGCATAAGTGCTACACTTTGTTTCCCACCTTACAGCAAGGTCGAAGAAATGCACCTTGCGCTCGGAGAGGAAGGGGATGAGGTTTGTGATGGCCCTCAGCTCCGAGGAGGGTTCGTTCTACAGTCTCACAGACCCAGTCCCCGAGAAAGCTCTTCCTCCTGCACAGATGAGCTCCACCCTGGTAACTGAAAGTTGCATTGCACCAGAGGAGTGGAGCTATCAACTAAACTATCAACTAGGTTCCACATCCTGGAGCTTTAGGCTCTTCTAGATACACTGGGACCAGCTCGTGGAGCACCTTGGAGATAAAGACCGAGCCCTTGAACTTGACTCAATATTCTATGGGAAGCTAGTGTAGCGAGCAGAGGGCAGGTTGGATGTTCTCATAACTGCACTCCTCCCTTAGGTGGAGTATCCTGAGGGCTGATGGCTTCATACCCAGGTCCCCATCTAAAAACTGGAGATAAAGATGCTTCCGTTCTCCCACCCGATGGCTGTCTCTTAGCGGCAGAGATGTTCGTGGATATGACATACAAGAGGGCCACTAGGAGGTACTACAATGCAAGTAATCACCCATTCACAGTTAATTTTATTTCAGGCTGATGATCTTCAGAAGTCCTAGTCTGAGAGTAACCAGAAAACACACCCTGCGTGGGAGGATGGGGGGAAAGCCTGGGGTCAGACCAGGGCCGGCTCCAGGCACCAGCTTAACAAGCAGGTGCTTGGGGCAGCCAAGGGAGAGGGGCGGCACCTGCGGCAATTCGGGGGCGGCAGGTCCCTCACTCCCCCTAGGAGCGAAGGACCTGCCGCTGAACTGCCGCCGCCGATCGGGGCTTTTTTTTTTTTTTTTTGCTTGGGGCGGCAGAAATGCTGGAGCCGGCCCTGGGTCAGACACATCTGAAGGCCTGAAATAGTCAACTCCAAAGAAAGCATAGATCAGCCTTATTAGCCATGCTGAAGACACTACAGAATCGTCCCCCTTGGTCTAGGACTTGGAACTGAATGACAAAAGTTTCCCAGAAACCCCTGGGAAGATAGTGTAGGAACGGAGTGTGACCGAATACACCCCTGTATTCACGCCCTAAACCCCGTGGTAATAATCTTTGTACAAAATGTGCCTTGTGAGGTATCATTTGAAAACTAATAACTCACTGGTCAATAATATCATGATGAAATGTGTGTAGCAACCTTAGATGCAAAGTTATGAACAGAAGTTGAAATCATGACTGAAATGTGTTTACCAGACAAGTCAGGGGACGGAGTGAACCTGTTTCTCAAAGACGAAGGACAAGCTGACCCTTCTAGCCAGGTGCCGTCAGAGATGACTGACAATCACTGGTCAAGAGGCCATTCTTTGGCAAAGAAGGGGAGCAGGAATAGATTGATCTGCATTTTAGCAAACAACATTATGGACCCTCTATCACTGTGAGACTCCATGTCTCCATTCTCACAGCTGGAAGGAGCTTTATCCAGGGGTAGCCCTCAGGGAAATGCATTTCAGAGGATGACTGGACTGTAAAAGGGAGGGGCAAAAGCACCCCCGGGTTATCTTTTTTTCTTCTGCCTCTCTCCTTCTCTCTTTCAACTACAAAGACAAGGGAACCAGCCTTTTGAATTTGTGGGGGGATCCTGTCTTGAGATTTCGGGTCATCAGTGTTGCTGGGAACATGTGGGAAGGATTTTACCTCGAACCAAGTCTAGTTTGTTAAGTTTTAGTTCCTAGAAAGCGTTTTCTCTTTATTTCTCTTGTAACCATTTCTGCCTTTAATGCCTTATACTTTTACTCACTTAAAATCTCTCTCTCTCTCTGTAAAATAAAATAAATAAATTAATGGAGATATCCTGTTTCCTAGAGCTGGAAGGGACCTGGAAAGGTCACTGAGTCCAGCCCCTTGCCTTCACTAGCAGGACCAAGTACTGATTTTTGCCCCAGATCCCTAAATGGCCCCCTCAAAAATTGAACTCACAACCCTGGGTTTAGCAGGCCAATGCTCAAACCACTGAGCTATCCCTCCCTCCCCTCTGTAGTTAAATAAACTTGTTTTATTCTTTAATCGAAGATAATCCAGTGCTGTGTTTAAACTGAATTGTTTGGTAACTCCAATTCAAGTAGCAAAATGTACATTGACCTCTTATGGGGGGAAGGGACCTCCCACCTCACAAGGTCCTAGAGCCTGGGCTCCAGCCTGAGCCCGGAAGTCTACACAGACCCGCAAGCCTGAGTCAGCTGGCAGGGGCCAGCCCTGGCTGTCTAGTTGCTGTGTAGATGTACCCTAAGTGCCTAGGTTCCTTGGAGGGGCACAGTTTACTCCATGCCCCTCTCCTCAGCATTTCCAACTCGCTGGCTTAGGCAGCTCCCCACTCAGCACGCTGGCGTCTGTGAATCCCACGCTTAGGTGGGTAACTCAGGGATTCCACTGGACTGTAGGGCATCTAAGTTAGGCATCGCAATGCTGAGTTGAAGTCTCCTTGGTGGATCTAGCCCTACAACTCACTGCCCGTATGTCAAGACCCAGCCAGCTGTTTGCATTGTGCGGGAGTCAGCGTGGCCCACTAGTTAGAGTGCTGCCATAGACCCAAAATATGGCCCAGCGCCTCGTCACTTCACTTCTGGCCCATTTGAAGGAGACGTACCCACATCTGTAGGATAGTTTAAGATGCCGTGATGAAAAGCAGTAGCCTATTTCGGAGCTTGATTATCTGCAGTGCCGAACGCCTGCGTTCCAAGTTGTGGTCGATAGAACCCACGTTGAGTGATGCTAGATTGACTGTGTGAGAGTTAAGTAGCCAGAGCTCTAGACTGTGCATGATCTAAAACGGGGTTTCCATTGAGAACAGCAGGGCCTTGTTAGTTTAGATTTAGGAAGTTGTTCACAAGAGTCTTTGGCAGGTTGTCATGTCAGATTTCAACCGTTCCCTACAAAGCCAGACAGGAACAGTTGAAGGACAAGATGCCAGGCTAGCTTGAGTCAAAGCATTTGCAGCTCAGAAATCCGTCAGTCTGACAGGGCAACGCCTCTAAAGAGTTAATTGTTTCTGTTTTTAAAAAACTGTTCCCATTCGCAGAGAAGGAACAGATTTAAAAACCTAACCAAGCTTTTAAACACAGCTCACGATATAGCTAGCTACCTTCACAGGACAAGAGTGTAAGACAAAGGAATAAAACAGCCCCTTCCTTAGTCACTCTGTGCCAGACGGGAAGTCGCACAACACTGATATTGAAGAGGAAAAATTTCCCTTTAACTTGTGCTTTCGATCCAGTGACAGCATTAGAGCAGGAAAAAAGAGACTAAGACAGAACACACCAGCAAACGCACCATGGCGACAGTCCAACTCGACTGTGTGTGTGTGTGTGTGTGTGTGTGTAGAAAGATGCTGAAGTTGGTTCTTTATTTCCCCCCTCCAATCAGGACAGCGTGTCACCTCATACGGTTTCCAGACTCACATGTTGGGTTTATGCCAATGACTGGCTCCAGTCTTGGGCCCAACCTACCCAGACTTTGTCCACGCATTTAAGTTTACCACAGCGTGTCAAGCTAAACACATCCACAAATCTTTGCAAGGCTGGGGCCATAACTTGGGGGCCTTTCTACTCACTGGCTCTTGGGGACTTTTTTTCTTCTTCTTCCTTGATAGATTCTGGTTCAAGGATAGAGTTTTGTTCAGATATTGATGCATCAGCATCGAAACAAACTTGCCATTTGATTTGCTAGAAGGAATTCCATCCACACCTTTTGCTCTACTTTCAGTCTCATGGCATCATGGATGAGAACAGGCCATCATTCAGTGCTTTGGGACTTATCTCCGCTATTCTGACAGTGACTCCATGTGGACAGACACCCGGGGGCTCCATTCCCTCCAACAAGGCTCCATGCAAGTCGACCTCAGGGCCTACCCAGAACTCCACTGACATCACTTGCAGGATCGGGGCCAAAGGGACCACCCCACTGCCTGTGTGTTACCGCTGCTCTTGCAAGCAACGGAGGGACCTGGAGACCCCTGGGGATAAAAGGGGGGGGCTGCTGGTGGAGAGCTTTCCTCTGGGAGCCCTTGGCTTGAGAATTCACTGCCCACTGGGCTATGGGATACTCTGACGTGGGGCTCCCACAGCCTCTCCTCTAAAAGCTGTTGCCCTGTGGATAACTAACAAAAGAGTCATTTGGGGGAGGGGGAAAAGCGAGTGAGAATGGCTCTAAAGCCCAGGGGTTAGAGGTCTCATCCAGGCGGTGGGAGACCCAGGGTCCAATCCCCCTGCTCCAACGACTCTTTAATTATTGGTCCACAGTGGAACAGCCTCAACAAGAGAGACTGAGGGGCCCCAGGACAGAATACCCCATAGCCCAGTGCTCAGAGCTCTCCCACATCCCAGCTGAGTACCCAAACCATTGGGCTGAAAGTGGTAAGGGAGCTCCGCCTTTGCTCCCTCCTCTAGCCTCTTGCAAAAGCAGCAGAGGTGCCTAACTCCAAAGAGGACTCCCGGCTGTGAAGCCCTAGCCGAGATAGGCACCCCCCTGCAGCCAGATTTAGGTGTCTATCTCCGTGAGGAGGTGGGGGGCTTAGCAACCCCCACTGGTCGGCATCTCCTGTTGGCTGGCTTAGGTGGCTCCCTGCCTAGTGTGCTGCGTTCTACCTCTTCCTTGAGACCCCATGTCGTCTCCAGGCCCAACCCCCTTTTTCGCCTCTGCCCTCAAGGCCACACCCATTCTCCACATCTTCCCCCAATTCCCCACCCCCAGCACTTGTCCTCTGCCCCCTCCCCCTTTCGTTCACTGTACTAGGCCAGACAGGGCTGGATTAACTCTCCTGTGGGCCCGGGGCTATTAGACTTTGTGGGGCTCCTGTATACAAGTCTTTTTCCTGGGAGGGAGTTTGGTGCAGGAGGGGGCTGAGGCAGGGGTTTGGGGTGCAGGAAGGGGTGTGGGGTTTGGGTACAGGAGGAGATTGGGGCAGGGGATTGGGGTGTAGGAGGGGGTGAGGAGTGTGGGTCTGGGAGGGAGTTTGAGTGCAGGAGGGGGATTCTGACCTGGGGCAGGGGGTTGGGATGCGAGGTGCAGGCTCCAGCCGGGAGGCGCTTACCACAAGCAGCTCCCAGCCGGTGGCACAGCAGGGCTCAGGCAGGCTGCCTGCATGCCATGGCCCCGTGCTGCTCCGGGAAGCGGCTGACTCCTAGCACGTGTCTGTGGCCCCTGACGGGAGGGGGACAGCGTGTCTCCGTGCATTGCCTGCGCCCACAAGTGCCGCCCCCGTAGCTCCCATTGGCCAGTTTCCAGCCAATGGGATCTGTGAGGACGGTGTTGGGGGCGGGGGCAACACATGGAGCTGCCTCTCCCCCGCCAGGGGCCACAGAGACGTGCTAGCAGCCAGCCGCTTCCAGGAGCAGCTTGGGTCCGTGGCATGCAGGCAGCCTGCCTGAGCCCTGCTGTGCCGCGGGACTTGAGCCGGGGCCCTGGGCTGCAGCCCCTAAAGCCCCTGCCTTAATCCGGCCTTGTGTGTCAAGAAGCCTGCCTGCAGGTAGGAGGCAGCCCTGGCTAAGCAGGGGCTGGCGTGGGTTCATGACCCAGCACCTCCACCCACCCCGCGGTAACCGGACTTTTGGTTTGGGTATCATTTAGGGTTGCCAAGTCCCCAAAAACCAGGCACCTGGCAACCCTAAATGGCACCCGGACACAGAAGCCAAAACCCGGACTGTCGAGGTAAAACCCTAAGCCTTAGCCTCGCTGTGTCTCAGTTTCCCATCTGTACAATGGGGGTAATAACACTGCCCCGCCTCCCAGGGGTGTGTGTGAGGATAAACACATGAACGAGCGTGAGGTGCTCAGACACTATGATAATGGGAGCCCCAGGAGTACCTCAGACAGACACACAGATAGCTAGAAAACACAATGGGGCCGTGGGGAGTGGGGGGTAGCAGGAGTGGAAATAACGGTAATAATGACAGCAGCATGTTGGAGAATTTTAGGTGAAGTAACTCCTTGTTATTAGGCTTGAAGATTGGGCTTTAAATCCTATCCTTCCACCCCAGTTAAGAACATGCCTGCAGCTTTACAGCTCTCTCAGGGGTTTCTCTGTAGCACCCCTACAAAGTCCCATGCTGTCAGGGTTGCCATCCCTCCAGGATTGGCCTGGAGTCTCCCAGAATCGGTATCAATCTCCCAGTGACTATTGAAAGCAATCCTGGAGATATTAATAGGCTATTTTAAGAAACTGGCATTATGTCATGTTGGGGGGGAAAAGTCTCCCGGAATAGCTTCACTCAGAGTTAGCAACCCAGTAATGGGCTGGAAAATGAGCTCTGTCCTTTTAAGACACACCCCTCGCCTCTGCCCAGCTGTGACTGTTTGCAGAGGGGGCTATAAGTGAGCTGGGCGTGGGCTAGGCTGATTGCAAGCTGTTTTGTGTGGAGCTGGGAGAGTTAGGTTACCAGCATGGTGAGTTTGTGACATGGGTATTTGTGAGTGTTGGATGATAAACTGTGCTGGAGTGGAAGTGAATGAATCCAAATGGAGCTTTTCCTTTGGTTGCTCTTATTGGGGTGGGTTTTCTGGGGACCTACAGCTTTTGTTAGAACCACTTTTTTTCCAAAGAACTCAGCTCCCATTCCAGTAGCTAAATAAAGCTTAGCACTTATTTCAGGCTGGCTAAGCTGACAGTCTAAGTATTGACAATGAGGAGTCCTTGTGGCACCTGAGAGACTAACACATTTATTTGGGCATAAGCCTTCATGGGTTAGAACCCACTTTATCAGATGTATGGAGTTGAAAATACAACAGCAGGTATAAATATGTGAAAGGACGGGGGTTGCTTTACCAAGTGTGAGGTCAGTCTAAGGAGATAACTCTAGTAACAGCAGGATACCCAGGGAGGAAAAATAACATTTGAAGTGATAAGTATTGTAACCTCTTGGGGGCAGGGATCATTTTTTGGTTCTGTGTTTGCACAATACCTAATGCAAGGGGGTGTTGGCTTGGGAGGTAGGGCTCCTAGATACTCTTGCAATACAAATAACTAGAGCACTTGGGGAGGGGCAGATTTTTTCCAAAGAGCTCTCTTAGGCCCCCTTGGAAACTCAGCTGCTTTACTTGATGCCTGAATGGGATTGATCTCTGGGAATGGGAAGATCTGGCCTGTGGCAGACTAAGGGGCTGGTACTTCTGTTATGAAGAGGGATTGATTCTGTTTTAATAGAAGTCAACAGTACAAACTCCTAGCCCAATAAGTGGGTCTCTGCTAGTGTTTCCTTAAACTGGGATAGCTACGGGCTGACTCACAACCAGTTTAGCTTAACACTTGTAAGCTGGATTGTTTGCTGTGTGGGGGAGGGCCTGTGTATGCAGGAGAATTTAGGAGACTGGGGAATAACGACTGGTAGCCCTATTCTGCCTTCACGCTTCTCTGCAGCTAGGGCACTGTGACTGTATATGGGCCTGTTACCCGAGCTGGGTCTACTTCAGTGTTCCAAAGCGCTGCACAAATACTAACTAACCAGCCCAGTCTGAGGGGGGCGAATGTTCCCAGCCTACAGAGAGGGGCACAGGGGTACAACAGTGAATCTAGCATTCACTCAGGCAGAGGCTTAGTGGTAAAGCTGGAATGAAATGGTGTAGTTGGAGGCAGTGTGACCTAGTGGATAGAGCACTAGTCTGGGGACTCAGAAGACCTGGATTCTGTTCTTGGCTCTGCCACAGGCCTGCTGGGTGATTCTGAAGCAGTTGTTTCCTTTTTCTGTGAAATGGGGATAATGAAGTGATCTCAGGCCCTGCTTTAGGAATGACTTTGAGGACGTTTTATGGCCTGCACTAACTAGAAGGTCTGACTGGAGGATCACAGTGGTTCTTTCTGGCCTTGGAATCTAGTTTCTGATTCTTAATCTTGTGTTCAGTCTATTTCAATTATCAGAAACTAAGTAGTTAGAATAGCATCAATATGCCTGGTGCTTACTAGACCAGCCCCTTCTCTGATCAGCTCCCATCCTACATTAGAGCTGTGAGATTCCTCCTGACTATGCAGCAAGGAGCTGTTTAAAAACTGATCTATCTGGAGTGACAAGCCCCAATTTATTGGTGCTTCTACTCCTGTCTTCCCAGTCCGAGTCCTGTGTAAATTTCTCTACTGAATCTAAACTGTCCACATGCCTGTGGAGCCAATTGTCTCATCTGAATAGTTCCCTGAATTGGAAAGGGAATATACACTTGCCCGATTAAAATTCGGTTAATAGCTTGAGCCCCAACCAATAGGGGAGAGAGAGAGAAGCTGGCTGATCTAACCTGGTTCCCTACTTGTAACTTAGACATAAGCCATCCCTATCTGGGCTAATCATTGGCTTTCCCCCAATGAACAGGCCCGGCTCACTTTCCCTCACCTCGGGATAACCTTAACGCTGAGCAGACTGAATGTCCTTTCTTAGCCAGCACAGCTGCAAGAAGGCTTAAACTCCATTGATGGTTCAATAAGGTTCCATTTTTTTCATTCCCTGAATGCTAATGCGTAGTTAAAGGTTTCAGCGTAGCAGCCGTGTAAGTCTGTATCCGCAAAAAGAACAGGAGTACTTGTGGCACCTTGGAGACTAACAAATTTATTTGAGCATAAGCTTTTGTGGGCTACAGCCCACTTCATCAGATGCATAGAATGGAATGTATAGTAAGAAGATATATATAGATATACAGAGAACATGAAAAGGTGGAAGTTGCCATACCAACTCTAAGAGGCTAATTAAGATGAGCAATTATCAGCAGGAGGAAAAAAACCGTTCCAAACCAACTCTGCCCCCTTGTGTTCAGGCCAGGCAATAGGTCTCCATTCCTGGTAGGTAACATATAGGAAAGAACTGGAATTAGTTAATGGGGTTCTGATGATTGCACCAGAAAGGAGTTTCTCTTCCAAAACTACTGGCTCCGCATGGCTCACACTAGTAAAACTCATTCCCCAGCCCTCACCAGGTTGAAGAGGACACTCAAAACACACAGGGCAGGGACTAAGGTATTACTCTTTTAGTTTCATGTCAGTGCAGACAATCTCGGTAATAGCACTGCGCTGGCTGTACTTCAAGCCAGTATCTAATATGTTGTTGCCACATGAGAGACATGCGCATTGAAAGCATTGCACAGTGTCATCTGGCTGAAGCTGGCCAAGTCTCAGGATGGTCTATCTTCATCTGGTAGAACAATCTGGAAAATGGGCTGGTCTTAGGCACATC
>NW_020699121.1:0-22578 GCF_002925995.2 Terrapene triunguis
TTTCGTGGGTAAGAACCTCACTTCTTCAGATCTTGCATCTGAAGAAGTGAGGTTCTTACCCACGAAAGCTTATGCTCCCAATACTTCTGTTAGTCTTAAAGGTGCCACAGGACCCTCTGTTGCTTTTTTGTTCCTAATATACATTAAAACGGCTTCTTATTGTCCTTTTCTCTGCTGGCCATATATTTCTCCTTGTGTCTCTTTTTTTTTTCATTTAACAATTTTCTGCAATTCCTAGCTTCTGATTTATATTTGTTACTATCAATTTTCTCTTTTTCATTTTTTTTAAATAATTGCCTTCACTTCCCCTCTAAGCCAGGTTGTATTTTTAACCAGTACAGCCTTCTCTCTTGATTGAACAATTGTGGATTTTTGGGTATCTAGTAAAGTGCTTTTGAACAATTCCCTATTATCATTCATATTTTCTGTTTAATTTCTTCCTCCCAGCTGATTTGGCTCATAATTGTTTTCAGTTTTGTGACATTAGCCCTTTAAAAGCAATAAGTGTGTGTGTGTGTGTGTGTATGTATATATCTATATAACTGATTTGGACTTTATTCTGTTTGCATATCACAAATGTGTTCAAGTCATGATCGCTTGTAACTACGTTACCACTAATTTTCTGAGCTCCATAAGGCACCAAGGACTCCTCACACATTTTATTGTCATTTGGACTCTATTTTTGCTTCTTCCTCCTTCATCCTCATGTACACAGCACAGTATATGAAAGAAAGCAATTATGAGATTGCAGCAAGTATTGTTTGTGGAGTTATCATGGAACAGTTTAATTGCAGATAAAATAGCTTCAATTACATCTGCTTTATAATAAATAAGAACTGGGTCAGCTCTCATGAGGGCAATAGGAGGCTGATAATTGCTTGATCAACCATTCAATATCACTTAAAGACCTGGCAAGAATGGAGAAATTCAAAAACTATGCCAAATTTCTCAGCTTTTACAAAGGTATTTCTGGATTTTTTCATTAGGCATGTTCCAATTTATGTCTGCAGTGTTGTTGTAGCTGTGTCAGTGTCAGGATATTAGAGAGACAAGGTGGGTCTTTTCCCAGACCTGAAGAAGAGCTCTGTGTAATCTCAAAAGCTTGTCTCTCTCACCAGCAGACATTGGTCCAATAACAGATATTACTTTGCCCACTTTGTCTCTCTATTACAATTTATGGCTGTGAAAGCCTGTAAATTCATGAAAGGATCAGTTCCAATTAGTCTCTGAGAGATGTATAATGTTAACTCTTTCCATGCTGGTCTGTCAAAAGTCATCATCCTGTGTAGTTGTTTCAACAGCTAGAGAAAGGCATTCAAAGTTATGATCTTTAGTTATGTTTCAGACATAGTGGATAACAAGCTGGGTGACTGTTTTGTAGAATTTAGAGTCAATCACTTCTGTGGCTTCAACCATCAGAAAGCCTGAAGATTAGAAACTGTTTGTTGAATCAGGGTAAAATCAGCAGCAGAAAGTGAAGATAAGACACTATAGTTTTTCCAAGTTATTATTTTGTCTAGTCTCCCGTGAATGAAAAACTGAGATTAACAATAAAATCAGATCTTCAGGGAAATGAGAAGAACAGGCAATGAGAATCTAAAACTAACAACCTAGTCAGACCAGAGCACAACATTTTTTTGGTCACTCCAGAGAAGGAAGTACTTGTTCTAGGCAGCAGCAGCAGAAGAAATAGGGAAGTTGCATATTGTGCAGATTGGCTGTAATTCTAACGATGGGCTCAAACTCTAAAACAGAGAGCCAGTTTTCAAACACCTCTAAAGTTCTGGCCCATTATTGTGATTCTGAGCCTTCAGCCCTGGAACCTGAAAGGTGGGTTTCTGATCCAAGGCTTCTATACGGGAACATCTCTACCTTATACTTTAAACAAACAAATAAACAAAAAACAAAAAACAAAAAACAACAACACATACTGAAGAATGGCATTGCACTTCTGTGTATCATTGTTAGGTGACAGTCCTGTAGCTGTCCTTGTGTATGTGTGCAATTATGCTGAGGTAGAGAGGTTGCTATCTGTGGAATAAGCTTTCTCCCTCCAATACTATTTCCTAAGTTTCATTGATGGGCCACATATCACGCAGTTTTGAATTGGTTTTTAAGATCACACAGCAAGCTTCTCTTGCCTTGCCTACTCCCTGTGAGGTAACAGAAGCTGCTTTGATAAGAGAGAGTCACTGTTCAGAAAATTCCTCCACAAGATTACAAACAAAATGCCCTTCAAATGCACAGATCACAAAGCCTCCCAGTTCAGAAGGTTGAGAAACAGATGATTCATTATATAAAAGAGTGCAATGCTCAAATTTGTTCTACCTCAGTAAAGTAGAATTAGGTCAGTGAAATTAGGTCAGTGTACAAATGTATGATTAAGAAAACATTTACTCTATAGGAAACTGAATATCCACTGCTGTATCATTATCCAATAGATTAGAGAACTGTCCTTTTATTATCCCATTCCTAACATTGTCTTCATTTTAAAAAAAATAATGATTGTAGTGCTTATAGTTAAGGCTAAAGGAAAGTACCCATTCTAAGCCTGAAATTTCCCATGCTTTGGCTCAGGCAAGTGGAAAAGTTATATTTTTGTTGAGAGTTTAAACTCAATATAACAGGTCTTTTTGGGGTATGAGAATTAGTCAGCACCGCCAACTGGGCCGTTAAAAGTCCAATTGGTGCTGCTGCTGGGCTAAGGCAGGCTAGTCACTACCTCCCTCAGCTCCACGCTGTGCCCTGGAAGCAGCCAGCAGGCCCGGCTCCCAGGCCCAAGCACTGACTCCGCATTCCCATTGGCCGAGAACTGCGGCCAATGGGAGCTGGGGGGGCAGTGCCTGCAGGCGAGAGCCATGCACGGAGCCTCCTGCACCCGCTCCCCAGCCCGGGAGCCAGACCTGCTGGCTGCTTCCAGGGCGCAGCACGGAGCCAGGACAGGCAGGGAGCCTGCCTTAGCCCTGCTGTGCTGCTCACCAGGAGCTGCCTGAGGAAGATCTTAATGCTAGAATGATCAGATTCTCAAAATCAAAAGCTTGGACACATGTCATGCAGACTGGAGGATGGGGAGGTGAAGACACATGAGCATATGGATGCAGCATTTTAGTAGAGAAGGAAAAGAGAAGCAGCTCTTGGGGTGCTGAAGATTTGGGAGTGAGGTAGGCAGTAGTGGTTTCTGTGAGTGACCCACTGAAGAGATAAAATAGGAGATGGGAGAAAATCCACATCCAGACTTTTCAAGGAGAGAGAGATTCTATGGCAAATTTTGCAGCTACAGAATTATAAAAACATGGGGCCTTGATGTTAACACAAATTTACCTGGCCTGGAGGAATCTTTGTCTGCTATGGACAGGGATACTTTTAGTAGTATGCATTTTCAAATTAAATAATATTTTAAAGGTAAAAGCTCTTGCTTTTGTTGTAACTTTTCTTAGCTTGATTCCAATTTCTCTCTTTTCTTCCTTACTCAGGGTGTATCTTTACTTGTGTTGGTGAACCGCCGACAGACCCCAGTCGTTGGCGGGCGGAATCGAATAGGGACCACTGGAGTTTCGTGCATGAGCCTCTACTGCATGAGCTAAAAGCCACATGGCTTTTAGCTAAGATGTAGAGCAGACTCAATAATCTCTCTCTAAGTGGTCTCGGTGCCACTAGATGGGACAGAACACCACACCCAGGAGGAGTGTGGGTTACATTGGCTTTCTCTCTCACTCCCTCTTTCGCTCTCTCTCTGCCTCTCCCCATGGTGTCCTCTAGCTCCTTCCCTATATTTTGTCTCTTCTTTCTTCTCTCACCTCTCCAACATAAATTTATCTTTTTGTATACGCACGCACACATATATATACACTAGCATCACATCTTACTTTTTTTTAATCTTATCCCATCACCAGTCTGTCTTTCTTGCCCATCCCCATCCACCCCTACTGCTCAAGCTTTCCCAGCTACATCCAAATAACTAGAGCTAATTCTTGTTAGCTTCACTCAGCTCACAGGGTTCTTAATAAGCAATTGTGAAAAACTGAAAAAAGTCAGTTTTTGCTGTGATGCAACTTGGTAAAACTATGAACAGCAACAAAAGCAATGAAACACTTTGTCCTCAGACTTAGGAAGCTAGAACTGCATCAGTTTATACCTGGGGAAGTTTCTTACTCGATAGAATACTTATTTCCTATCTTGACACTGAGTACTGAACATTAAACATGATTTTCTTGACTTTCATGCATTGGTTTTATTTTTTATTTAAAATTTTTTCATTATTTTTTATTTTTGCAATATGTACCTTTTTATCTTAAAGATTTTTATCTGATATTTTCCCATCACTTCATTGAGTGAAAATAAATCCCTTCATTCCACAACCCAACCCCCAAAATGGTCTTACTTTGAAAATACAGCACAGCTTGATAAACATTTGAATTTATCTACAGAAAATATAGGGAACAGAATTACTATTAAAGCTTACTTTAATAAGTAGTATAGTTATTGTGTGGTTTATGATCTCTCTAAATTTTGTTGGGTGGGGAAGAGAGCAAGAGAGAGAGAGAGAGGCTCACATGAACAAGGTATGTTGAGACTGAAAAATATTATTAGAAAGTAACATTTATTTCTTTCCAAATGCAGAAAGGTTAGAAGGGATCATAATAAAAATAAGGTTAGAGATGTAAAAAAGAAACAGACTGTACTGTGTGAATTCTCTGGTGGCTCAGAAAGAATGAAAGTAAAAAAGGAAATATAAGTAGCACTTATAAGAGCATATTGTTATCATGAAACTTCAGTAATCATAACTCTTTACCTTTCTTCATCATATATTTTTGACAAGTCTCCATATACCCCATGATATTGTGCCACTTAGACCTCCTATTACACTGCGCACCCCTACTACTGTCCTGAGCAATTTTTGTCCAATGACTTTGCTGTATGCTTCTGGAAGTCCCACCTACCTTTTCTTCCTTCTGAGGCCTCTATGAATTTATGGTGCCATTTGGCCATTGGGGGGGGGGAGGCAAGTGGGGGTATTCTTGCAATTTTAGTTATTTTATTCTTATTGGACACATTAAAACAAATAAAAATAGTACAAATCTAAATAAACAATTACATAATTGCACAGAACTATTTGTACAATTCTAAACAAATCAAATGCTTTCAAAAAGCTTAGTAATAAAGGAATAAATAGGAAGTTCTATATACATATATTTTATACGCATATATAATTTTCCTCATTTTAGAGACAAATATTCTTGTATGCAGCTAGTACAATTCTAAAATTCAGTTAAGTAATTGCACAAAGGCTGAAAAGTATTAATGTTAGAGAAAATATAACAGAGTAAGTTACACATGTACAGGGTACAGTTGTTCTACAGCCTCCTTTCAGAGATGTCCAAGATACTTTTTAAAAGTATATAATAGGCAGGGAAAGGCTGATAGAAAAGAAAAGTAGCTCACACCACTGACTGTCACAAGCCAAAAGGCAACAACTCTGGTTCTGGGAGTTTGCCAGACCTCTCTTAGGGTATGTCTACACTACGAGAGTAGTTCGATTTTAGTTAAATCGAATATGTGCAATCGATATTAGAAAGTCGAACGTATGTGTCTACACTAAGGACAGTAATTCGACTTTGTCAGTCCACACTACCAGGGAAAGCGTCGACATTGGAAGCAGTGCACTGTGGGCAGCTATCCCACAGTTCCCGCAGTCCCCGCTGCCCATTGGAATTCTGGGTCGATCCGCCAATGCCTTCTGGGTAAAAAAATGTGGCGAGGGTGCTTTTGGGTAACTGTCGTCATCCGTCAGTCACTACCGCCCTCCCTCCCTCCCTGAAAGCGCCGGCGGGAAATCAGTTCGCGCACTTTTTGATCAGTGACAGCGCGGACACCACAGCACTGCGATCATGGATCCCGCTGCGACCATCGCTGCAGTTGTGGCCGTTCTCAACGCCTCGCAGCTTATCATACACCTTTCCCTGAGGCAGATGCAGAGAAATCAGGCGAGGAGGCTACGGCACCGCCGTGAGGGCCTGAAGTCGGAGAGTAGCACAGAGCTATCAGAAACGACGAGCCCCAGCGCCCAGGACATCACGGTGGCAATGGCTCATGTGGATTTTGTTGAACGGCGATTCTGGGCCCGGAAAACAAGCACGGAGTGGTGGGACCGCATAGTGCTGCAGGTCTGGGATGAATCCCAGTGGCTGCGAAACTTTCGCATGCGGAAGGGGACTTTCCTAGAACTTTGTGAGTTGCTGTCCCCTGCCCTGAAGCGCAAGGACACCCGGATGCGAGCAGCCCTGACTGTCCAGAAGCGAGTGGCCATAGCCCTGTGGAAGTTTGCAACGCCGGACAGCTACCGGTCAGTCGCGAACCACTTTGGCGTGGGCAAATCTACCGTGGGGGTTGTTGTCCTGCAAGTAGCCAAGGCAATCGTGAAGGTACTGCTGTCAAAGGTAGTGACCCTGGGAAACGCGCAGGTCATCATAGATGGCTTCGCCGCGATGGGATTCCCAAACTGCGGTGGGGCTATAGATGGGACTCACATCCCTATCCTGGGACCGGGCCACCAGGCCAGCCAGTACATCAACAGAAAGGGGTACTTTTCAATGGTGCTGCAAGCACTGGTGGACCACAGGGGATGTTTTACCAACATCAACGTCGGATGGCCGGGCAAGGTTCATGACGCTCGGGTTTTCAGGAACTCTGGTCTGTTTAGACGGCTGCAGGAAGGTATTTACTTCCCGGACCACAAAATAACTCTTGGGGATGTGGAGATGCCTACAGTGATCCTCGGGGACCCAGCCTACCCGCTAATGCCCTGGCTCATGAAGCCCTATACTGGCACCCTGGACACTGAAAAAGAACTCTTCAACTACCGGCTGAGCAAGTGCAGAATGGTGGTGGAGTGTGCTTTTGGCCGTCTCAAAGGGAGATGGAGAAGCTTACTGACTCGCTGTGATCTCAGCGAAACCAATATCCCCATTGTTATAGCAGCTTGCTGTGTGCTCCACAATCTCTGTGAGAGCAAGGGGGAGACCTTTATGGTGGGGTGGGAGGTTGAGGCAAGTAGCCTGGCTGCTGATTACGCCCAGCCAGACAGCCGGGCGATTAGAAGATCCCAGCGGGACGCCCTGTGCATCCGGGAGGCTTTGAAAGCTAGGTTCCTGAGTGAGCAGGGCAACCTGTGACTTTTCAGTTTGTGTACAGAAAAGCTGAACCTGCCCCCGTTTCTTTACCCAGTTCATTTTGACTATCCTCTCCAGTTACATACCCCCTTCACCCCCTTCCCCTTCCCAAAAAATAAAATCAGTTCTATTTTGTTAATGAACACCGTTGTCTGTATTGCTGTTTTCGAGGGACTGTTTTAAACCGGGGACGCAGACTGTGGCGGGGGGCGGGTTTAGTGTTCTGATGCAAATGATGCTTCTAAACTCCCGGAATGACAGGCTCCGCACTGGTGCACTGGTTATTTCAATGGAGCCTGCCAGCACTCCTGGGGGGGACTGTGTGTATGTGTCGGCTATGTGACTTTCTGGCAGGGGGAGTAGGGTTACAGATCCCCTGCTGCGTGGATCTGTGAGCCAGGATAAGGACCGCTGCATAAGATCTGTAACTGCCCTCCCCCGCCACAAAGTCACAGAGCAACCCCCCCCCCCAGAACATGAAAACCACCTCCAAGACTGACCAGGGTAACCAGTGCCCGCACTGTGTATGTGTCCTGATGCTGGACCTGACCCCGCCTCTGTACCCTGCTAAAGGTGACTGTCCTGTCCAATTACCAAGCCCCTTCCCCCCCTTCAGACAGACTCTCCTCCAAAAGAACAGGATGGAAACAGTAATGAACAGGAACAATATTTTATTATGAACCACTCATTAAACGTGGGGGCTGAAACTTGCACGGGGGCTTGTGTGAGGTGGGTAGGAAAGGACTTTTCAAATTTTGGGGAATGAGAGCATTCTAGTGCTAGAGCAGTCTGCAGGGGTGGAGTGAAAGTTTTAACGGCCCTTGCCGCCCCTCCTTCTTTGGACTTTGGGTGAGGGGGGTGTGGGACTTGGTGGCGGGGGAGGGCGGTTAGAGAGAGACTGCAGCGGGGCTCTCTCCTCCTGCCTCCAGTCCTGCAGAACATCCACAAGGCGGCGGAGCGTGTCCGTTTGCTCCCTCATTAGTCCAAGCAGCGTTTGAGTCGCCTGCTGGTCCTCTTGTCGCCACCTCTCCTCCCGTTCCAGGTTTGCCCCGTGCATTTGGGACAAGTTCTCCCTCCACTGTGTCTGCTGGGCTGCCTGTGCTCGGGAGCATCCCATTAGTTCAGCAAACATGTCTTCCCGTGTCCTCCTTTTCCTCCTCCTAATGTGCGCTAGCCTCTGGGCAGATGTGGCTGTGGGAATTGGAAAAAGGGAGTGAATTCCTGAGACAGATCAATGTATCTGTGAACAGAGAACATAGTCTTGCTCTGTGAACAAGACCATGCAGAGCACCTATCACACGCGCACTGAGGACAAGGTCGAATTTTTGGCCCTCGCCTACAGTGCCTGCGGTCTTACTGTGGCGAGCTGAGGAGCGGGGCAGGACACCGGACTTTGTCTAGCTGGCAAACATGGTAAGCCGTAGACTTGTGGCTGCTTAAAACTTTAAGAGTGGCACTGGCCTCCTTTCACATAGAAAGCAATGCGAGTCTCTGCTGGCAGCAATCCTGCAAGCATGAACTCTGTCCCTGTCCCACCCCCTCGCGGCTGTAAACCGCGTGGCTGTAAACCGGCGGTTTCAGTTCTGTAAAGGAACGGGCAAACAGTCCCAATACTAACTGTCCCCTACCTAATTCAAAGCAGGGTGTCATGCCAGACATCACCCTCCTGAGGGTCTCGGAGAGCCAGAAGGAGAAGATGCTTCGGGACAGCCTGCAGAAACCGGGGCCATTTGCTGCTATGCTCTGCAAGGCCATGATCCCCGAATACCTGCTGGCGTTGTGGCATGGAAACGTGTCATACCACGGGGGGCCTAATAAGCTCTCCCTGACCAGGAACCTGATAGTTAGGCTGGAAAGACACCTGCAGGAGGCCTATGAGGAGTTCTCCCAGGAGGATTTCGCCTCTATCCCAGGACACATCGACCAGTTTTTGGGTTAGGTGCCCTTGGAGGGACAAAAGAGTGGAGCGTCTTGGGCAGTATAATCATGAAGCGGACATTGTGAAATTTTTTTAAAATAGTTCGGACTATATATTGAAGCGCCCAAAGACAGACTAATCATGATACCCTTTCTTCAGATTCCCGTTTTGTTGCACTTTACTCTTTACATGTTTTGAAGCACTTTACCCATTGTTAATATTTTAAATGTTCCTGTTCTGTTATAAATAAATGTTTACATGTTTGAAAGCACTTTAGCTATTGTTAATATTTAAAATATGCAAGTTCTGTTAAAAATAAATGTTTACATGTTTACAGCACTTACTGCTTGATCCTTCCCCTGATTCTGTGTCCGGGGTAAGGGATGGAGACGGTTGGTAGGGGATCTCTGTGAGGGTGATGAAGAGCTCCTGGCTGTCAGGGAAATCAGGGGTGCCAGCGCTGTCGACTGCATCGTCCTCCTCATCTCCTTCTTCATCTTCCCTGTCCGCTAACATGTCCGAAGAGGAACTGGCCGAGGACAATATCCCATCCTCAGAGTCCACGGTCACTGGTGGGGTAGTGGTGGCGGCCGCACCTAGGATGGAATGCAGTGCCTCGTAGAAACGGGATGTGTGGGGCTGGGATCCGGAGCATCCGTTTGCCTCTTTGGTCTTCTGGTAGCCTTGTCTCAGCTCCTTGATTTTCACGCGGCACTGCGTTGCATCCCGGCTGTATCCTCTCTCTGCCATGGCTTTAGAGATCTTCTCGTAGATCTTTGCATTCCGTCTTTTGGAGCGCAGCTCGGAAAGCACGGACTCATCGCCCCACACAGCGATGAGATCCAAGACTTCCCGATCAGTCCATGCTGGGGCCCTCTTTCTAGTCTGGGATTGCACGGCCATCTCTGCTGGAGAGCTCTGCATCGTTGCCACTGCTGCTGAGCTCGCCACGGTGTCCAAACAGAAACTGCGATTCAAACTGCCTAGACAGGAAAAGGAATTCAAATTTTCCCGGGGCGTGGCTGGTCAGAGCATCCGAGCTCGGACTGCTGTCCAGAGCGTCAACAGAGTGTTGCACTGTGGGATAGCTCCCGGAGCTATTAGCGTCGATTTCCATCCACACCTAGCCTAATTCGATATGGCCATTTCGAATTTAGCGCTACTCCTCTCGTTGGGGAGGATTACAGAAATCGATTTAAAGAGAACTCTATGTCGAACTAAATAGCCTCGTGGTGTGGACGGGTGCAGGGTTAATTCGATTTAACGGTGCTAAATTCGACATAAACGCCTAGTGTAGACCAGGCCTAAGAGACTGTCAAACAACAAGGTTTTTTTCATTTTAAAATCTCTCTCCTGCTAAAGGAGAAGGGAAGAAGAAATGTTAAAATGAAAGCCTTATTAAATACTTTACATTTCAAATTTTTCCTTTTCTGTTTTTTTTTTAAATAAAAGATTAAAAGGATTTTTAGTGGTCTGTTTGCTATGGTGCTAATCAAGCGGAGGTCTCTCAGCCCCAACCCTGGACCTTGTTTATAACTGTTTAATGTTGGACAGTGACAATGTTATGTTAACACCTTTGGCCCATTTATACCATCTAAAATAATACAACATATTCATCTTCAGCCTATTCATCATGATACAGTATTTAATTACATGATTACATACTATTCTTTCAAATAATACATCACACTTTTCCCCCTACAATCTTTTAAGTTGGACAGTGAAATGCAGAGTTCTGCAGCTGCTCTGCCTAATTTACTTTGGATATTGTATTGCACAGAGAGTGATTCACTGAACAGCTTGAATATAAATAACTTAATAAGACAATTAAATATTGTCTATACAAAAGGGAATCAAATTAAGGTTGCATGTGCAATTTTCAGGTTAAAATGTCCAGACTTTTGAGTGCAATGTATCATGTTTTTAAATGAAATCTATATAAGAAATCTGAAAATAGTTTGTGCAAGAATTATTAAAAAAATATTTCAAGGAATATCAGTTGAATACTTTCGATGTTAAAAAGATCCAGTAAGAGAGAAGGCAAACCCTATTATGTTCTATGCAGGATGGAGTTATTATAAACTAGCTGTAAAATCAAAGATAATAGAGCTGGCTGGAAGTGCTTGCTTCACCAATATAGAAATGAAAAAATGTTTCATGTCTGTAGACAGATTCAGTATAGGAGTCAGCAAATGTATAGGGGTGACATGTTTCTGATGGCTCATCATGGACAGTGTGTGTCCATACATTCTATGTTCTCTAAGTATCTTGATGATATAGGCCATATAGAGCCTTATATATTTTGGAGTTTTCCCCTTGGTAGTCAACATGGTAAAGCACAACTACTGTAACTTCTGGCACAGACTCTATCTAGCCTAATCATTAGTGTAAATGGAATTTATAGATGATCTGTAAAGGGAAAAGAATCAATATCTACTCTTTCTTTGTCTTTGTGATGTATCACACGGGTTGGAAAGATTTTTATTTATTTTTAAAGGTGCGTGTGTGGGGAGAGGGTGGTTTTCCTTTTCTATACCTGAAAGTCAGATCTTGTCTACCCAGTTTTTCTTGCAAAACTATAAACATTTGGAGAACCAGTAAGATTATAACTTCAGAGACACTGTGCTAGTGAAATCTGATCTAGAGAAGAATTCTTTTTGATTTAGACTATTCAAAACCAGTGAAGACAAGACTTGACATTACTGATATTTTTAAGGTAAATACAAGCAGAGAGAGGAAAGAAAAATAAAACCTTTCAGGCCTTCTTTATTATATGAACTCATATTAGAGTCTCATGTCTTATTGCCCACAAACTTTTTCAAAAGAATTATGGAAAAAATTAGTCTACTCAGTTATAAGGTGTTATAATATTGCTAAGTATAAATGTATACCTCTAGGAACAAAAAATGTAAGCCATATTTACAGAATGGGGGACTCTACCCTGGGTAGCAGTTATTCTGTACAAGATTTGAGGGTTGTGCTGCACATAAGGTCCTAGTGTGACACTGTGGCCAAAAGTGTTAATGAGATCCTGGGATGCACAAACAGGGGAACTTCGAGTAGTAGCAGAGATGTTATTTTGCCTCTATTTAGCACTGGTGCAGCCACTACTGGAAATTCCAGTTCTGGTGCCCACAGTTCAAGAAGGATATTGATAAATTGGAGAGGGTTCAAAGAAGAGAGATGAGAGTGATTAAAGGATTAGAAAACATACTTTGTACTGATAGACTCAAAGAGCTCAGTCTACTTAGTTTAACAAAGAGAAAGTTAAAGGGTGACTTGATTAGCCTATAAGTACCTACATAGGGAACAAATATTTAATAATGGGCTCTTCAGTCTATCAGAACAGGTATAGCAATCCAATGTCTGGAAGTTGAAGCTAAACAAATTCAGACAGGAAATAAGGTTTACGTTTTTAACAGTGAGAGTAATTAATCATTGAAACAATTTACCAAGAGTCATATTGGATTCTCCATCACTGATCATTTTTAAATCAAGATTGGATAGTTTTGTAAAAGCTATCTAGGAATTATTTTGGAGAAGTTCTATGGCCTGTGTTATACAAGAAGTCCGACTTGGTTTTTATGGAATTAGTATTGTAAACTAAGAGGCACCAATCATTGCAGAATAGAGGAGGATTTTTTTTAGCATTTTATATGTACCAGCCCATTTATATCAAGATACAGAGCCTTCCAAAAAGGGGGCTTAGAACTGTCAAATGCATCATGAAATTACATCTTCTTTTTATAATGAGAGTTTACTTGTTACTACAATCTGCTGGTCTCTTGAATACATCCAGTCTAATAAATAACTTGGGGCCTCCGAAGACTGTTTAAGTAGCATCTTAATTATGGTAAATTTGAAGTATAAAATTGCAGCTAAAGTCTATTGTGTTATGTAGACTAGCATTAACTAGCAATAAACTTTTTTTTTAGAAAGAAATATCTTCATCAAATTCTGTTTTTGTTAACTGTCCTCTTTAACCCAGTAAAAAGGACATATCAATATATTGCATGTTTAAAATAAAGCCTACTTATTTACAATAAAAAGCAACCCCAGAATTAAATAAAAAATGTTATAATATTTTGTGTCTGTAAACACTTGTTGCTTCTTTCTAACCACATCAGTCATCTCCACCCTCCAATGCTTCTGTCAACCTCACCATCTTCTACTGCTCCAGCCATGTGTGTCCCCACCCCCCAAATCCCTTCACAGGTTTCTACTCTCCTTCCACAGCAAATACAACTCATCCTTTCTTATATTCTCATTTTGTAGCTCCATTCTGGTCTATAGCTCTTCATAAATCCATGCCTTTGCTCACTATGCCATATCTAAAACTCTCTTATGTTATCCTTATGTCTCCTTCCACTTTGTGCCTTCTTTATTGCCCCAACTTTTGCTTGGAACAGCCTCCCAGTTATTTTTACTGAAGTGCTCTTATTTTTCTCCAAAGTAACCTCTTGTAAACTCACCTGTTCCTTGAAGCATTTCAACTCTACCAATGATACCCCACTCTTTAGTTGTTCTATTTCCTATTGTTCTGCACTGTACTCCCTTTGGCTTTTAGATTGTAAGGTCTTTGGGGGCAGGGACTTGTCTCACATCTTTTCATATTTTACAGCATGGTGTACATTTCTATCAGTCAGAAATGGACAGCGGTGGGTATATCTGGATCTGAATTAGATTTAAACAAGAGTTCTGATGCAAGGCCAAAGCAAGCCTGGTGTTTGATATTGTCTGTCGAATGTCATAAGGTTCTGTGAGATTTTTGCCTCAAATCACAGAAATCTCACAAGATCAGGTGATCTCCTGAGAATTCTGCCATCTTGAAGTCATATCTTGAATTGCAGAAATCTTGAGAGATCTGCATTTATTGCAGTATTTCTGCCATTTTGATCTGAATTCTTTCAAGAATGGCAGTTCTCATGAGACTTCATCCACAGTTAGAGTGAGAACAGAAAATAAGTTCCTTCCAAATTTAGATCTGACCTGTTACCAAAAACATAGGGCTGAGTTTAGATTCAGTGATTCAAAACTAAGCCTGCTTTCCCCCACAAAATTTGAGTGGGTTCAGATTCAAAGTTCCAGTTTTGACTCTTTTTGCAACCTATGCATAGTACCAAACAAACTGTTGTATTAGCAAACTGTGCTAGGATTAGCCCTGCCCCATCCTTCTTTCTCCCACATTCATAACTGGTAGAGGTCTTGTCAAAACAGTTTTCCCCCTGGAAGCTGACAGAAACCACTGAGTAAAGAAATGGTACAGATGGCTTCCTGGCCTCTAACAGACCTCCCGGGCTTAACCAGGAGATCTTCAATGATCTGAAACTCAAAGAACCTAGGTCAAATTACAAAGGATGAATATAAACAAACAACACAAGCATGTAGGGACAAAATTAGAAAGGCCAAGGAAAAAATGAGATTAAATTTGCTACAGACATAAAGGGTAACAAGAAAACATTCTACAAATACATTAGAAGCAAGAGAAAGACCAAGGACAGGGAAGGCCCTTCACTCAATGAGGGCGGGGGGGAACAATAACAGAAAATGTGGAAATGGCAGAAGTGCTAAATGACTTTTTTATTTCAGTTTTCACAAGAAAGCTTAGTAGCGATTGGACATCTAACATAATGAATGCCAGAGAAAATGAAGTAGAATCTGTTGCTAAAATAAGGAAAGAACAAGTTAAAAATTACTTAGACAAGTTAGATGTCGTCAGGTCACCAGGGCCTGATGAACTACATCCTAGAATACTTAAGGAACTGACTTAGGAGATATCTGAACCACTAGCAATTATCTTCCAAAACTCATGGAAGGCAGGAGAGATGCCAGAGGACTAGAAAAGGGCAAATATAGTGCCAAGCTATAAAAATGGGAATAAGGATAACACAGGGAATTACAGACTAGTCAGTTTAACTTCTGTACCTGGAAAGATAATGGAACAAATAATTAAACAATCAATTTGCAATCACCTAGAAGATAATAAGGTGATAAGTAACAGTCTGCATGGATTTGTCAAGAACAAATCATGCCAAACCAACCTGAAAGCTTTCTTTGACAGGGTAGCAACCCTTGTGGATGGAAGGGGAAGTGGTAGATGTGGAATATCTTGACTTCATTAAGGCTTTTGATACTGTCTCGAGTGACCTTCTCATAAACAAACTAGGGAAATACAACCTAGATGGAGCTATTATAAGGTGGGTGCATAACTATTTGGAAAACCATTCCCAGCAAGTAGTTATCAGTCAAACTGGAAGGCCATATGGAGTGAGGTCCTGCAGGGATTGGTCATGGGTCCAGTTCTGTTCAATATCTTCATCAATGATTTAGATAATGGCATAGAGAGTATTCTTATAAAGTTTGCAGATGATACCAAGCTGGGAGGGGTGGCAAGTGATTTGGGGGATAGGTTTAAAATTCAGAATGATCTGGAGAAATGCTCTGAAGTAAACATGATGAAATTCAATAAGGATAAATGCAAAGTACTCCACTTAGGAAGGAACAAACAATGGTACACATACAAAATGGGAAATGATCACCTAGGAAGGAGTACTGTGGAAAGGGATCTGGGGGTCATTGTGGATCACAAGCTAAATATGAGTCAGTAGTGTAACACCGTTGCAAAAAAAAGCAAACATCCTTCTTGGAAGTATTAGCAGTAGTGTTGTAAGCAAGATATGAGAAGTAATTCTTCTGCTCAACTGTGCAGCTGATAAGACCTCAGCTGGAGTATTGCATCCAGTTCTGGGCACCACTTTTCAGGAAAAGTGGACAAATTGGAGAAAGTCGGAGGAGAGCAACAAAAATGATTAAAGGTCTAGGAAACATGACCTATGAGGGAAGATTGAAAAAATTGGGGTTTTTTTAGTTTAGAGAAGAGAAGACTGAGGGAGGACATGATAACAGTTATTATCAGTAAAAGGTTGTTACAAGGAGGAGGGCGAAATATTGTTCTCGTTATCTTCTGAGGATAGGATAAGAAGCAATAGGTTTAAATTGCAGCAAGGGAGGTTTAGGTTGGACATTAGGAAAAACTTCCAACTGTCAGGGTGGTTAAGCACTGGAATAAATTGCCTGGGAAGTTTATGGAATCTCCATCACTGGAGGTTTTTAAGAGCATGTTAGACAAACACCTGTCAGGGATGGTCTAGATTATATATCCTGCCTTGAGTGCATCGGACTGGACTAGACTTGAAGACCTCTCAAGGTTCCTTCCAGTCCTATGATTTTATGATTCTATGATTCTAAGGTGCTATGATCCAAAATGTAGACTTATTCCTCCCTGATTTATGTATAAAAACAAAATGACAACCACAGTGACAGAACAAGCACTGTATCTCTCCTCTAAAATGTGCAGATAAATGCATGCCAATGACTACATTAAAAATAGATGTAATATTTCCCTTAATGTCATGTCCTCATCTATGAAATGAAAAATATACAAAACCAGGGGAAAAAAACTGATTTAAAGAAAACACCTATCACTGGAAATTATACACTATTTCAAGACATGGGCCTACTGGTAACATCTTGCAGTGACAATTAAATCACTCAAGATAGCCATAGCAGAATACCAAACCCACACACCTAGATGCGGTTTAAATTACTGTAATCTGAGTTGTTTGGATGTAGTACATTTCAACATTGTAGCGTTTTACTTAGCATGAGAATAACATTCTGTTAAAATTATTATTGCAAGACCAACTCCTGAGAAGTGCTCAGTACCTGTAGTTCTCACTAAAATAGGTTACTTCAGTGTTCAGCACCTCTAAGAAGTTGATCTATAGTGTTTTGATTTTGAAATGTTCTCATTTAGCCTTTTATTTTCCTTTGGATATATGGATTTCAGACAGGAAAAACGTCTTCTGGTTGAACAATTTTAAATGGACTTGACTCCTGTATTAAATATCATCTAAGCTAATACTCCGCAAAGCTGTTTCTTGGCAAACAATGTTGCTCCTCTGAACTGGCTCAAAACACTGGAACATTTTACATGGGCAGATGGAACACAAGGCTATTTTGATCACCAAGTGAGAACATGCTGTTGTAATCATAGCCATTCAACAGTGATTTAAGAGCTAAAATTTCCATGCACAGGGGCATAATCTCCCTGTGACATGTGGGATTCTGGCACTTTGGGGAGTTCCACACATGAATAATAACATTTTTATGATACAGTACATTTACATTCAAAATGCTTTACAAACATTAACTAAATCTCCAGAGACCTCAATGGAAGGAAAGTATTATTGTCATCCCCATTTTACAGATGGGGAAATGAAAGACACTGAGATTGATTGATTGATTAATTCTCTCATGGCTATAGAGAGAGTCAGTGTCAGAATCTGGTCTAAAACAAAAACAATGAGGAGTACTTGTGGCACCTTAGGCCTGGTCTACACTAGGCGTTTATGTCGAATTTAGCGCCGTTACATCGAATTAACCCTGCACCCATCCACACCACGAAGCTATTTAGTTCGACATAGAGCTCTCTTAAATTCGACTTCTGTACTCCTCCCCAACGAGAGGAGTAGAGCTAAATTCGAAATGGCCATATCGAATTAGGCTAGGTGTGGATGGAAATCGACGCTAATAGCTCCGGGAGCTATCCCACAGTGCACCACTCTGTTGACGCTCTGGACAGCAGTCCGAGCTCGGATGCTCTGACCAGCCACACAGGAAAAGCCCCGGGAAAATTTGAATTCCTTTTCCTGTCTGGGCAGTTTGAATCACATTTCCTGTTTGGACATCGTGGCGAGCTCAGCAGCACTGGCAACGATGCAGAGCTCTCCAGCAGAGGTGACCGTGCAATCCCAGAATAGAAAGAGGGCCCCAGCATGGACTGATCAGGAAGTCTTGGATCTCATCGCTGTGTGGGGCGATGAGTCCGTGCTTTCCGAGCTGCGCTCCAAAAGACGGAATGCAAAGATATATGAGAAGATCTCTAAAGCCATGGCAGAGAGAGGATACAGCCGGGATGCAACGCAGTGCCGCATGAAAATCAAGGAGCTGAGACAAGGCTACCAAAAAACCAAAGAGGCAAACCGACGCTCCGGATCCCAGCCCCACACATCCCGTTTCTACGAGGCACTGCATTCCATCCTAGGTGCGGCTGCCACCAGTATCCCACCCGTGACCGTGGACTCTGAGGATGGGATATTGTCCGCGGCCGGTTCCTCGGACATGTTAGCGGACGGGGAAGATGAGGAAGGAGATGAAGAGGACGAGGCAGTCGACAGCGCTGGCACCCCTGATTTCCCCGACAGCCAGGAGCTCTTCATCACCCTTACCGAGTTCCCCTACCAACCGTCCCCAGCCGTTACCCCGGACACAGAATCAGGGGAAGGATCAAGCAGTAAGTGTTTTAAACATCTAAACATTTATTTTTAACAGAACTGGAATATTTATAATATTAACAATGGGTTTTTCATGAAGTGTTTTAAACATCTAAACATTTATTTTTAACAGAACAGGAATATTTATAATATTAACTATGGGTTTTTCATGAAGTGTTTTAAACATCTAAACATTTATTTTTAACAGAACTGGAATATTTATAATATTAACAATGGGTTTTTCATGATTTCTTTGCCCTAGGCGCTTAACTATTTAGTCCCAACTATTTAAAAAAAATCTAACAATGTCCGGTTTTTCATGATTCTGCTGCCCAAGACGCTCCACTCTTTAGTCCCTGCCAGTGCAGCTACACCAAAATCCGGTCTATATGTCCGGGGATAGAGATGAAATCCTCATGGGAGATCTCAACGAAGCTCTCCTGGAGGTAGTGTTCAAGCCTGTTCATCAGGTTCCTGGGGAGAGCGACCTTATTGGGTCCTCCGTGGTACGAAACGTTTCCGCGCCAGGAGACAATCAAGTACTCAGGGATCATTGCCCTGCAGAGCATGGCGGCATACGGCCCTGGTTTTTGCAGGCTTTCCCTAAGCATCCGTTCCTTTTCGCTGTCCGAGATCCTCATCAGGGTGATGTCGCTCATGATGCCCTGCTTTGAATTAGGTAGGGGAATGTTAGTATTGGGACTGCTTTACAGCCACGCGGTGGAGGCGGGAGAGGGGCAGCATACAGGGATCTTTCCCTGGGAGAGCCGCGAGGGGGTGGGACAGGGGCAGAGTTCATGCTTGCCTGATTGCTGGCAGCAGAGACTGGCATTGCTTTCAATGTGAAAGGAGGCCAGTGCTACTATTAAAGTTTTAAGCAGCCACAAGTCTACGGCTTACCATGTTTGCCCGCTACACAAATTCCGGTGTCCTGCGCCGCTTCTCAGATCGCCACTGCAAGACCACAGGCAGTGAAGGCGAGGGCCGAAAATTCGACCTTGTCCTGAGTGTGCATGTGATAGGTGCAGTGCATGGTCTTGTTCACAGAGAAAGACTATGTTCTTTGTTCACAACTACATTTATCTTTCTGAGGAATTCACTCTCTTTTCCCATTCCCACAGCCACATCTGCGACTGTCTCCCAACCCAGCCTGGCATCACACTCCCAGAGGCTAGCGCAGATTAGGTGGAGGAAGAAGAAGATGCGGGAGGACACGTTCTCAGAACTAATGTGCTGCTCCCGAGCCCAGGCAGCCCAGCAGACACAGTGGAGGGAGAACTTGTCCCAAATGCACAGAGCAAACATAGAACGGGAGGAGAGGTGGCGTCAGGAAGACCAGCAGGCGACTCAAACGCTGCTTGGACTGATGAGGGAGCAAATGGACATGCTCCAGCACCTTGTGGATGTTCTGCAGGACCAGAGGCAGGAGGAGAGAGCCCCGCTGCAGTGCATCTGTAACCACCCTCCCCCGCCACCAAGTCCCATACCCCCCTCACCCAAAGTCCTAAGAAGGAGGGGCGGCAGGGGCCGTGAAAAGTTTCACTCCACCCCTGCAGTGTGCTCTAGCAGTAGAAGGCTCTCATTCCCCAAAATTTGAAAAGTCCTTTCCTACCCACCTCACACAAGCCCCCGTCCAAGTTTCACCCCCCCGTTTCATGTGTAGTTACTAATAAAATATACGTTTCTGTTAATTACTGTTTCCATCATTTTCTTTTGGAGGAGAGTCTGTGTGAAGGCGGGGAAGGTGGTTGGTAATTGGACAGGACAGTCACCTATAGCAGGGTACAGAGGCGGGGGCAGGTCCAGCAGCAGGGCACATACACAGTGCAGTTACTAGTTACCCTGGTCAGTCTGGGAGGTGGTTTTCATGTTCTGTGGGGCGGGGGGGTGGGGGGTTGCTCTGTGACTTTGTGGCGGGGGAGGGCAGTTACAGATCTTATGCAGCGGTCCTTATCCTGGATCACAGAGCCACACAGCAGGGGATCTGTAACCCTCCTCCCCCTGCCAGAAAGTCACATAGCCGACACATACACGCAGTCCCACCCAGGACGGCTGGCAGGCTCCATTGAAATAACCAGTCCACCACTGCGGAGCCTGTCATTCCTGGAGTTTAGAGGCATCATTTGCATCACTACACTACACCCGCCCCCCACCACAGTCTGCGTCCCAGGTTTAAAACATTCCCGCGAAAACAGTAATAAAGACAACGGTGTTCATTAAGAAAATAGAACTGATTTTATTTCTTGGGAAGGGGAAGGGGGTGAAGGGGGTATGTAGCTGGAGAGGATAGTCAACATAAACTGGGTAAAGAAACGGGGGCAGGTTCAGCTTCTCTTTAAACAAAGTTAATAGTCACAGGTTACCCTGCTCACTGAGGAACCTAGCTTTCAAAGCCTCCCGGATGCACAGCGCGTCCCGCTGGGCTCTTCTAATCGCCCGGCTGTCTGGCTGGGCGTAATCAGAAGCCAGGCTATTTGCCTCAACCTCCCACCCCGCCATAAAGGTCTCCCCCTTGCTCTCACAGAGATTGTGGAGCACACAGCAAGCTGCTATAACAATGGGGATATTGGTTTCGCTGAGATCACAGTGAGTCAGTAAGCTTCTCCATCTCCCCTTGAGACGGCCAAAAGTACACTCCACCACCATTCTGCACTTGCTCAGCCGGTAGTTGAAGAGTTCTTTTTCAGTGTCCAGGGTGCCAGTATAGGGCTTCATGAGCCAGGGCATTAGCGGGTAGGCTGGGTCCCCGAGGATCACTGTAGGCATCTCCACATCCCCAAGAGTTATTTTGTGGTCCGGGAAGTAAATACCTTCCTGCAGCCGTCTAAACAGACCTGAGTTCCTGAACATGCGAGCGTCATGAACCTTGCCCGGCCATCCGATGTTGATGTTGGTAAAACGTCCCCTATGGTCCACCAGTGCTTGCAGCACCATAGAAAAGTAGCCCTTTCGGTTGATGTACTGGCTGGCCTGGTGGTCCGGTCCCAGGATAGGGATGTGAGTTCCATCTATAGCCCCACCGCAGTTTGGGAATCCCATCGCGGCGAAGCCATCTATGATGACCTGCGCGTTTCCCAGGGTCACTACCTTTGAGAGCAGTACCTTAACGATTGCGTTGGCTACTTGCATCACAACAACCCCCACGGTAGATTTGCCCACGCCAAAGTGGTTCGCGACTGACCGGTAGCTGTCCGGCGTTGCAAGCTTCCAGAGGGCTATGGCCACTCGCTTCTGGACAGTCAGGGCTGCTCGCATCCGGGTGTCCTTGCGCTTCAGGGCAGGGGATAGCAACTCACAAAGTTCCAGGAAAGTCCCCTTCCGCATGCGAAAGTTTCACAGCCACTGGGATTCATCCCAGACCTGCAGCACTATGCGGTCCCACCAGTCCGTGCTTGTTTCCCGGGCCCAGAATCGCCGTTCCACAAAATCCACATGACCCATTGCCACCGTGATGTCCTCGGCACTGGGTCTCGTGGTTTCTGACAGGTGTGTGCTATTCTCAGACTTCAGATCCTCACCCCGCTGCCGTAGCCTCCTCGCCTGATTTCTCTGTATCTGCCTCTGGGAAAGGTGGATGAGAAGCTGCGAGGTGTTGAGAACGGCCACAACTGCAGCGATGGTCACAGCGGGCTCCATGCTCGCAGTGCTGTGGCGTCCACGCTGTCACTGACCAGAAAAGTGCGCGAACTGATTTCCCGCCGGCGCTTTCAGGGAGGGAGGGCGGGAGTGACGGACTGATGACGACAGTTACCCAAAAGCACCCTCGACACATTTTTTTTACCCAGAAGGCATTGGCGGCTCGACCCAGAATTCCAATGGGCAGAAGGGACTGCGGGAACTGTGGGATAGCTGCCCACAGTGCACCGCTTCCAATGTCGACGCTTTCCCCGTTAGTGTGGACTCACAAAGTCGAATTACTGTCCTTAGTTTGGACACACACGTTCGACTTTGCAATAGCGATTCCACATATTCGATTTAAGTGAAATCGAACTACCCTCGTAGTGTAGACATACCCTTAGAGACTAACAAATTTATTTGTGCATAAGCTTTCGTGGGCTAAAACCCACTTCATCAGATGCATGGAGTGGAAAATACAGTAGGCAAGTATATATACACAGTACATGAAAAGATGGGAGTTGCCTTACCAAGTGGGGGG
>NW_020699122.1:0-5127 GCF_002925995.2 Terrapene triunguis
AACCCTGATATTCTATGATTCTATCTCCCGGGTGAGAGGCAACACTCACTGCCTGACTGAGCAGCGCCCCGCACCCTGGCGCCTCTGGGGCTTTCACTCTCACAGCAACAGAGGGATCCTGACCCCCAAATCCCCACTAATGTTAAGGTGCTGGTAGAATAATAATAAATAATAATTCTGTCTACTAGTCCAGCATTGCTGGAAGGAGTTCAATAAACTTTCTCTAATTCTTCTAGCTGAGCTAACACCACCGAGCTGTTCCATAGTGGTTTCCATACGTAGATCTCAAAGCCCTGACAAAGGAGTGTCAATATCATTTCCCCCATTTTAGAGACATACAAATCGCGGCACAGAGAGTAAGTCTCTTGTCCAAGATCACCCATCATAGGAGTAGCAGAGCCAGGAACAAACTGCCAGATTCTCAAGTGCCAGGCTCATGTCCCCCGACAGGTCACACTGCTCCATGGGTCTCAGAAGAGCAGAGGGACAAGCAGACAGGAGTTAGTGGAAGGTGTACAATCAATTGGGAATTTTCTCTCCAAAAGGTTGTAGCGAACACTGCAGAAATGATTCTTTGAGTGGAGTTCTTACTCTTCTCCTTTACTCACACAACCCTTTCCCACTACACCCACCTGCGGGAGGCTGAGTTTGTTGAGGGATCAGGTCCAAGATGTGTCTTATAAAGAGCAGGAGATGCAAATTCAGTGCCTCGGCACGCTATAGAAACCCTGTGATCTCCGGGACCGCGCCGTGTGAGAAGGGAGGAGGGGCAAGTCCGGGTGTCTGTGCAGTTCCCACCAGAAACCCTCCAGTGTCAGCAACATGAGACTGTGGCTGAGCCTCACTTTCTTTCTAGCAGCCCTTCGAGGTAATTTTATCCCCTTCCCTGCTACATGTACTGGAGACACCAGGGGATGTTGCACATTCCTACCCTGACCCAAAGCGCAGTAACGTCACTGGGAACCTTTCTGCTGCTTCCAACGGGCTCTGGGCCAGGCCGGGGGTGAATGTGATTCTCATTCTGTCTTTCCAGGTGTCCGGTCACAGGTCCGGTTGGTGGAGTCCGGAGGGGGGATTCAAACCCCTGGGGGATCTCTCCGCCTCTCCTGCAAAGCCTCCGGATTCACCTTCAGCAGCTACTTCATGGACTGGTCCGTCAGGCTCCCGGGAAAGGACTGGAGTGGGTCACAGAGATACTTGAGCCTGTAAATAATTTAGCAGCATATTACAGTGATTCCGTGAAAGGGCGATTCACCATCTCCAGAGACGAGTCCAGCAGCTCGGTGTATCTGCAAATGAACAGCCTGAAAACCGGAGACACCGCCCGGTATTACTGTGCGAGAAGAGACACAGTGATCAGAAATCTCCTGCGGTTAAAACAAAAACCTCCAGCGCAAATCCCTCTCCCGCTCGGTGCCCCCAGTCACTGCCAGAACAGAGCGAGTCAGACAGAGAGGAACAGAGTGTAAAGTCCCCAGTGCTTTATCCGGGCTTCAGTCTCTGAACATTCACTGTGATTATCAAAGACCCACGGTTCCGACAGAACCGAGACCCCCTCCCTTATACATTTCCTGGTGGTGCAGAAATAGATTCCTTCTGAGAAGTGTTATTCACACTTAGCTGTCTGTCCTTCCACCTGCCTTGCCAGCAAACCAAGCTGGACAAGACAGGCAGGAAGCAGCAGCCAGAGAGCCAAGGTGGAACCTGATTGAACTCGACTTTTTCACACCGTGGTTTTGCCACAGTTTGCACACACCTGACGAAGGCGGAATTGTGTTTCTTGAACACGCTGCTTCATTTGCAAAGCGACTGGGGTTCCTGAACAGCCAATGCCATGTTCTGGAGGAGGCGGGAAATTGTTCCACTAGTCCTAAATTCAAAGACAAAACGTGGGAATTCCCTATACAGAATCTAGTGGATTCATCTTTTTTCAAACACCAAGTTTCTTGCATATGCCCATTGATAATAAAATACCCCATGTAGGCAGAGCGTCTCGTTTTAAGAATTGGTTTTCTGAGCGCACAGTAAATTATCACCACTACTGTCTGGTTAATTCATCTGTGTTTCAATAAATCTGTTTAAACTGAAATCAAATTCAAGATTACAACTGGGCAGGACACACCCTGTCTCACAGCAGTGTCAATATGTAACTTATTTTCCTTCCTTCAGCCCATTTCTGCAGAAGTTAGGCCGCTAACTAAGAGGGGCAACGTGCAGGGGGATATTTAACACGAGAGCTTTGAAGGAGCCAGACCTGGAGTATCACAAACTAAAATGTGGGGAGAGCTAATATAGGCTGACTGCTCCAATCCAGCACAGCTGCCTTCCCTACAAATTTACAGTGACTCAGCTGTGAAGTGATTAATCCTGGTCCCATTCAAGTCAAAGGCAAAACTCCCATTGGCTCAGTGGGACTCGGATTCCGTCCCCAATGATGGTGATATGTGTCAGACTCACAACAGAGGCACAAGAGGGCAGAATTGTGTTTGCATGTGGAAAAGGAATGATTTCAAGATCTGCCATTTCTTCTGTGTGCCTCTCTATGAGATATGGAGAGAGTAAAAAGGGAAAATTTAAAGTGATGGAGCGAGAGAGGGAGAAATGCAGTGGGGCACTAGAGCAATCTCACATACTTTTCCTACTCACCTTGGGGTATCCTTCCTTGTTCTGTCTAGGATAAACTAATCCACTGGCCAGATATGTCAATAAAAGGCTTATAAACCACTCAATTCCTCAATATTAGGTTGAAGAGATTTAAGTGGTCCAGAGATCTGCCCCTGAGGCCTTTGAACAGGGTAGGAAATTGAACTCACAAAATTATAATGAACAATACGTTTTTAACTGTGAGAGTAATTAACCATTGAAACAATTTATCACGGGTGGTGGTGCATTTTCCATCACTGACAATTTTTAGATCAAGATTGGAAGGGATTTTTTTCTAAAAAGTCTGCTCTAGGAATTTTGGGGGGAAGATCTGAAGTCTGTGTTATACAAGAGGTTAGACTAGATGCTCACAATGGTCCCTTTGGGACTTTGAATCTATGAAACCCTCTGAGTAAAACTCAGGGAAACATAAATCATTTGGGTTTGGCATGTTCGTGTCTCTCTTATATAGAGCAGTCTATGCAAATTATCCCCTTGTATTTCCTGTTTAAAGCCAGCGATTCCCCTGGCCCTGCAGCTCTGGGGTTCAGAGTCTGCAGCCTGTGTCTGCCCACAGACCTGCCAAAGCCCGTGAGAACTCTCTCCACCGCCAGGAACATGGCCTGTGGTTGTTTTTCCTTCTCATTGAAACAGCTTTTACAGGTACATTGTTTTCCTGAGGACACTGGAGACCCCAAAGTTCGTTACAATCTCATTTGGGAGCCAGGGTCTCTAGGAATCTCATTGTGTCTTTATTTTCAGGTGCTTTTTCACAGGCTCAGCTGGTGGAGTCCGGAGGGGGTCCTACGTAAAAGAATAAATGGACACAAATCAGATGTCAAGAATAATAACATTCAAAAACCAGTTGGAGAACACTTCAATCTCCCTGGCCACTCGATTACAGACCTAAAAGTTGCAATATTACAACAACAAAAAACTTCAAAAACAGACTCCAACAAGAGACTGCTGAATTGGAATTAATTTGCAAATTCGACACCATTAAATTAGGCTTAAATAAAGACTGGGAGTGAATGGGTCATTACACAAAGTAAAACTATTTCCCCATGCTTATCCCCCTGCCCCCTCCACAGTTCCTCATATCTCCTTGTCAATTGCTGGAAATGGGCCGTTTTCATTACCACCACAAACAGTTCTTTTTCTCTCCTGCTGATAAAAGCTCACCTTAACTGATCACTCTCCTTATAGTGTGTATAGTAACACCCATTGTTTCATGTTCTCTGTGTGTATATATATATATATGTAAAATACTTCCTACTGTATTTTCCACTACATGCATCCAATGAAGTGGGCTGTAGCCCACGAAAGCTTATGCTCAAATAAATTTGTTAGTCTCTAAGCTGTCACAAGTACTCCTGTTCTTTCTACTCCTTCTGGTAACACATGAACTAGGGATCACCAAATGAAATTAATAAGCAGCAGGTTTAAAACAAACACAAGGAAGTATTTCTTTACACAGTACAGTCAACCTGTGGAACTCCTAGCCAGAGGATGTTGTGAAGTCCAAGACTATAAGAAGGTTCAAAAAAGAACTAGACAAATTCATGGAGGATACGTCCATCAATGGCTATTAGCCAGGATGGGCAGGAATGGTGTCTCTAGCCTCTGTTTGCCAGAAGCTGGGAATAGGCGACAGGGGTGGATCACTTGATGATTCCTTGTTCTATTCATTCTCTCTGGGGCACCTGGCATTGGCCACTGTCAGAAGACAGGATACTGGGCTAGATGGACCTTTGGTCTGACCCAGTCTGGCCATTCCTATATTCTTATGTTCTTGCCATTTGGAGAAGGAACTATGCAGTATGATAACTCCAGGTGGGATTTGCAATGGGGCTTAGTGGAGTTAGAGGCCCAGATCATATTGAAACTGTTTGGAAGTTGAGCTACTAACTAATTTAGTCCCCTTTGATAATAGTTGCCTACAGCTACAGCATTTGTTTAATATCTTTATTAATGATCTGGAGGATGGTGTGGACTGCACTCTCAGCAAGTTTGCCGATGACACTAAACTAGGAGGCGTGGTAGATACACTAGAGGGTAGGAATCGGATACAGAGGGACCTAGACAAATTAGAGGATTGGGCCAAAAGAAACCTAATGAGGTTCAACAAGGACAAGTGCAGAGTCCTGCACTTAGGACGGAAGAATCCCATGCACAGCTACAGACTAGGGACCGAATGGCTAGGTAGCAGTTCTGCAGAAAAGGACCTAGGGGTCACAGTGGACGAGAAGCTGGATATGAGTCAACAGTGTGCTCTTGTTGCCAAGAAGGCTAACGGCATTTTGGGCTGTATAAGTAGGGGCATTGCCAGCAGATCGAGGGACGTAATCATTCCCCTTTATTCGACATTGGTGAGGCCTCATCTGGAGTACTGTGTCCAGTTTTGGGCCCCACACTACTAGAAGGATGTGGAAAAATTGGAAAGAGTCCAGCGGAGGGCAACAAAAATGATTAGGGGTCTGGAGC
>NW_020699123.1:0-2874 GCF_002925995.2 Terrapene triunguis
TTATTCTATCGCTGCTGCAAGCCTGAACCAAGAACTTTGCCATTACTAATTTATCTACAATCTGCTTTAACCTACCCTTTCCCTATTTTGGCTTGCATACCTTCCTCCTTGTTGTTAAGATTAATTGCGTAAATTATGGTCACAATTTATCTTTTCGGTGAAGACTGAAGCAAAATAGGCATTAAACACTTCAGGTCTAGTCTACACTACAAAATTAGGTCAATGTAAGTCACCTTGTGTCAACCTATTTGTGCTTGTCTACACTCAAATTTGTCTCCGGCCGACATAAGCGCTCCATTACAGTGGTGTAGTAAAACCAGCTCCCTGAATGATGTGAAGCTATGGCCACCTAATGAGGTTGACACAGTGCCACTGTTAACACAGTGGGACCTGTATCAGTCGTAACAGTTTTCCAGCAGCTGTCCCACAACGTCTCATTCTCTGTGACCGTCACCGCTCTGGTGACAATTGTGAACTCCACTGCTCATGGGTCACAGACTGGAAGTCACCCTCCCACTCCTTAAAAACCCTCCCTGTATTTTTCAAATGCCTTTTCCTGATTGCCCAGCTTGGCAAGCACACCTAGCAGTGCTCCTTTGTTGTATGCAACTGACCAACCGACTATGTCAGCTACAAGCACTAGATGCACTCCTGTCTGGAGTATTGGATGTACTGGGTTTCCCGGCCCTGTGGGGAGAAGTAGATGTGCAAGATGGGGGACTTCAACTATCCAAATATACGTTGGGAAAATAACACAGCGGGGCACAGACTATCCAACCAATTCTTGGACTGCATTGCAGACAACTTTTTATTTCAGAAGGTTAAAAAAGCTACTAGGGGGGAAGCTGTTCTAGACTTGATTTTAACAAATAGGGAGGAACTCGTTGAGAATTTGAAAGTAGAAGGCAGCTTGGGTGAAAGTGATCATGAAATCATAGAGTTTGCAATTCTAAGGAAGGGTAGAAAGGAGAACAGGAAAATAGAGACAATGGATTTCAGGAAGGCGGATTTTGGTAAGCTCAGAGAGCTGATAGGTAAGGTCCCATGGGAATCAAGACTGAGGGGAAAAACAACTGAGGAGAGTTGGCAGTTTTTCAAAGGGACACTATTAAGGGCCCAAAAGCAAGCTATTCCGCTGGTTAGGAAAGATAGAAAATGTGGCAAAAGACCGCCTTGGCTTAACCACGAGATCTTGCATGATCTAAAAAATAAAAAGGAGTCATATAAAAAATGGAAACTAGGACGGATTACAAAGGATGAATATAGGCAAACAACACAGGAATGCAGGGGCAAGATTAGAAAGGCAAAGGCACAAAATGAGCTCAAACTAGCTACGGGAATAAAGGGAAACAAGACTTTTTATCAATACATTAGAAGCAGGAGGAAGACCAAAGACAGGGTAGGCCACTGCTCAGTGAAGAGGGAGAAACAGTAACAGGAAACTTGGAAATGGCAGAGATGCTTAATGACTTCTTTGTTTCGGTCTTCACTGAGAAGTCTGAAGGAATGCCTAACATAGTGAATACTAATGGAAAGGGGGTAGGTTTAGCAGATAAAATAGAAAAAGAACAAGTTAAAAATCACTTAGCAAAGTTAGATGCCTGCAAGTCACCAGGGCCTGATGAAATGCATCCTAGAATATTCAAGGAGCTAATAGAGGAGGTATCTGAGCCTCTAGCTATTATCTTTGGAAAATCATGGGAGACGGGAGAGATTCCAGAAGACTGGAAAAGGGCAAATATAGTGCCCATCTATAAAAAGGGAAATAAAAACAACCCTGGAAACTACAGAGGAGTTAGTTTAACTTCTGTGCCAGGGAAGATAATGGAGCAAGTAATTAAGGAAATCATCTGCAAACACTTGGAAGGTGGTAAGGTGATAGGGAATAGCCAGCATGGATTTGTAAAGAACAAATCGTGTCAAACCAATCTGATAGCTTTTTTTGATAGGATAACGAGTCTTGTGGATAAGGGAGAAGCTGTGGATGTGGTATACCTAGACTTTAGTAAGGCATTTGACACGGTCTCGCATTATATACTTATCGATAAACTAGGCAAATACAATTTAGATGGGGCTACTATAAGGTGGGTGCATAACTGGCTGGATAACCATACTCAGAGAGTTGTTATTAATGGTTCCCAATCCTGCTGGAAAGGCATAACGAGTGGGGTTCCGCAGGGGTCTGTTTTGGGACCGGCTCTGTTCAATATCTTCATTAACGACTTAGATATTGGCATAGAAAGTACGCTTATTAAGTTTGCGGATGATACCAAACTGGGAGGGATTGCAACTGCTTTGGAGGACAGGGTCATAATTCAAAATGATCTGGACAAATTGGAGAAATGGTCTGAGGTAAACAGGATGAAGTTTAACAAAGACAAATGCAAAGTGCTCCACTTAGGAAGGAAAAATCAGTTTCACACATACACAATGGGAAGAGACTGTCTAGGAAGGAGTACGGCAGAAAGGGATCTAGGGGTTATAGTGGACCACAAGCTAAATATGAGTCAACAGTGTGATGCTGTTGCAAAAAAAGCAAACGTGATTCTGGGATGTATTAACAGGTGTGTTGTGAGCAAGACACGAGAAGTCATTCTTCCGCTCTACTCTGCTCTGGTTAGGCCTCAGCTGGAGTATTGTGTCCAGTTCTGGGCACCGCATTTCAAGAAAGATGTGGAGAAATTGGAAAGGGTCCAGAGAAGAGCAACAAGAATGATTAAAGGTCTTGAGAACATGACCTATGAAGCAAGGCTGAAAGAATTGGGTTTGTTTAGTTTGGAAAAGAGAAGACTGAGAGGGGACATGATAGCAGTTTTCAGGTATCTAAAAGGGTGTCATAAGGAGGAGGGAGAAAACTTGTTCACCTTAGCCTCT
>NW_020699123.1:2884-10516 GCF_002925995.2 Terrapene triunguis
GCCCCCCCCCCCCCTTGGCTCCTCCGGCCACGCTGCGGCCATGCTGCGCCCCCCCTCGGAGGGGCTTGGGGGGGGTGGGCGCGGGGGAAGGGGTGGCGGGCGGGCGCTGTTCGCTTCTCCCAGGGGCTGGGGGGAGCGGAGCAGTGGGGTGGGCAGCAGCTGGCGGGCAGATCCCCTCTCCCCAGCAGCTTCCTGGTTCCCTTGGCCCGGGCAGCCCAGCATTTTTTTCAAAAGTGGCGCCTGCCGGGCCACCGCTGGGCTCCTGCAGGCAAGGGGGGGGGGGGGCAGCCCGGCCGGACGGGGGGGGGGGCGTGGGGGGGGGGGGGCGGGCGCGGCCGGAGGAGCGGGGATCTGCCCGCCAACTGCGGAGCGCTCGGCCGCTGAGCCCTGAGCCGCCGCAGGCGGTGGCCGCGGCGGCGATGTTGGGGCTGAGGGGAAGCGGCTGCTTCCCCTGAACCGCCCTAGCTACGCTACTGCTGCAGACCACTGTGGATACCTCGGAGAAGCCCAAGATAGAGAACCCTGTGGGAACAATGAGGAGGAGGAGGAAGAAGAGGAGGAAGGAAGAAATGTGGTAGGGGGCTTTAATCAGTTCATGCACCATGACCTGTTCAAGACTCCACCAGCGTCTAGCCAGTCCCACCAAGCAAGGACAGATGAGCACAGGGAAGGGGAAGTGACCTCAGGTAAGTGTGTACAAAGGTGCCAACCCCGTGGGGGGTCCAGGGCTCAAGCAGCCATGAAAAAAAAAATAGGGCTTGCTCAGCACCCACCAGCCACAGTGGTTCCTGCTCGGGGCTTGTCGTCCAGCAGCTGGTCAGCGGCCTGGGGGCTGGCCATCAATCAGCTGTTCAGCAGGCGGTAGGCACTTGAGGGCGGTGAAGAGGGAGGAGCAGGTGAGGGAAAAGGCAGAGTGAGGGCAGGGCCTCAGGGGAAGTGGCAGAGCAGGGGCGGGAAGAGGCAGAGCGAGGGTAGGACCTCGGGGGAAGGAGCCTCAGGGCAGAATGGGGATGGAGCACCCACAGGTAAAAATACAAGTCAGCACCTGTTGGTGTGTGCATGCATCTTTCCTTACTATGTTTAAATGTAAAGATGGAACCCAGCCCATCCCCAAGTTAACAAGACAAATGTATCAACTTTTAATTGTTTTACTCGTACCAGAAGAGAGAGCTGTACGACAAACAGAGGTAGAGTTGGCATGTGCTTTTCTTTCCCCTGTTGGGTTAGGGCAGGGGGGATGGGACAGAGCAGGCGGAGCAGTTTGCTTGTACACGTAGGGATGTCCCTTGTATCCTCCTGAGAGATCTTGATGAAACTTTCATGGAGATACTCTGCAATCCTTTACTGAAGGTTTCTAGGGATGGCTGCCTTGTTTCTTCCTCCATGGTAAGACACTTTTCCATGTCACTACACAGTGAATTCAGTTGGCACCATTGCAGTAAACAGGTTAGCAGCATACAGACACAGGTGACTTTGGAATGCCCGCAGCAGCTGTGTTCTCTGTGCCTTTGTTTACCTCAGGAGTGAGAGATCAACTAAAACCACCCCCACCTGTGGAAAATAGTGGCAATATTCCGTGCCATTGCCCTGTACTTGTACCCATGGAATAGGGACTGAATTTTCATTGTTTCACACAACCAAAATTCCTCCCTCACCCCTTGCAGGCCATATTCACCATGGCTGGGACTGGGGAGCAGTGCTCTGCAGAGCTGCTCCAAAGCTGAAGTAGCAATAAGAAAACTTTTAATAAGACATTCATGGAAATAAGGGAAGGAAGTTTTGAAACTTATCTTTTCCTTTCCATTGTGACTGTAAATCCAGTGATGATACTTCTTTTCTTATAAGCATCTGCTGCCGTTGCGGTTTGCCCCCTCCACACATGCAGAGTGCCTGACCCTGATGGGGAAGAGAAAGAAAAGGACTAGGGAGGAAATGGTCAGCAAGAACCTACAAGTCAGTGCTGCATCGGACTGCAAACAAAGAGTCGGGGGCGGGGGGAGAGCAATGTGGCAGATAGCGTGAAGAAGGAAAGATTGGACAGGAGAAAGGGCCAGGAATTCCAGCATGAAAAGTACAGCAAGATGCACCAGGATATAATGGTAGCAAACCCAAATGCTGCAGACCTTGGTTGACCTACAGGTCCCAAAATCCCAGACTCCCCATCCTGTACAGTTGTTGGAGAACTCCATGGCAGCAGAACCCTCTGACTGTCAACATTCTGTGTGGCATCACAGACCATATCCTTACCCCTACCCACTCCATGCCAGGGGACAGCCAGGAAAACTACAGCTTCACATACACACACCTGTGAGAACCACAGTTGGCGTATGTGTAGACACAACGGATTAGTGACTGACTACACTGCCCTGAAATGGACAAAAAATGTTTGCTGCCTTTCCAATCTTACAGTTCCATTCTGTTAATATAAGTAAAAAGTTTGTATTGTATTGCCTGTTGATTTTTGCATATATTTTTGCACTGCTTTTGACACTAAATTAATTTCTATATTTGGAGAATAAAGTTATCTTTATTAGTTCACAACACATATTGCAAAATGCATAGTGGTACTTAAAGCTCACGGTACTGGTAAATGTACAGCAAACGCTGTATAACTCATAAGTTCAGGAAAATATTTATAAATGTCCAGCAAGCACCACATGACTCAGGTTCCAGAAACATGCAGTTATATTTATAAATGTGCAGCAACAGCAAGCACTACACAATTCCTAGCAGCACCCAAATCTCCAAGCCCAGACAACAGTCCAGCAGAGAACACTACTGTGGCTGAGCGTTAAGTGCCCTTTCAAAGTTCTCTCAATTGCACAGTTCTTCATAGAACTCTTGTAATGTCCCTTTGTCTGGCTGTTCAAAGTTAGCAGACAACCTCTCCTCCCTGGCATCAACTTTTCCCCCTTTGCCTCACAGTTATTATGCAGGACACAACAGACAGCTATAATCAGTGGGATATTTTTCTCATTCAGATACAATCTAGTGAGTAAACAGTGCCAGTGACCTTTCAATCTACCAAAAGTACATTCAACTGCACCTGCTGAGCTGGTAGCTGAATCTTTCCTTGGTGCTGGCGAGGTGACCAGTGTACGGTTTCATGAGCCGGAGGTGAGGGGGATCGGCTTGGTCCCCCAGATCGCTGCTAGCGTTCCCATACTGCCAATGGGAATGTACTGGTCAGGTAAGAATGTCCCTGCTTGCAGCTTTCTGAACAGTTTTGTATTGTTAAAGATGTGAGCATCATGCAACTTACCTGATCAGCCCACAGTGATATTGGTGAAGTGTCCCCGGTGATCCACCAATGCTTGCATAACCATAGAAAAGTAGACCTATCTATTGATGTACTCTGTGATAAGGTGGGTGGTGCCAAACTAGGGATATGGGTGCCATCTGTTGTCCCACCACAGTTTGAGAACCCCACTGCTGAAAATCCATCCACTATGTCCTGCACATTGCTGAGAGTCACAGTCCTTCATATCAGGAGTCAATTAATGGTCCAACTGTGACAGACTGTACCCCTATCGTCACCACTTTTACAAGACTATGATCAATTTTGTACAAAGTATGCCTTGTGGGGTATCATTTGAAAACTCATACTCTACTGAATATTATTTTCCTGGTAAAATGTGTGTAGCAGCATCATATGTCAAATTATAAGATTTTACTGTATGACATTGCTGAGACATGCTCCGAGTTTAGAAAAGCAGCCCAAATCAGTTCCTCGGAGACAAAAGGTTAACCAGCACCTCAGCCAGGTGTCAACACAATCAAGTGAACTATTACTGGGTTGAGCAGACATTCTTTAGCAAGAAGAAGGGTGTGAGTGAGAAATTTACATTTTGGCAATGGAACAGCTGCAGGTTTCCACGTAAGCAGACTGGCTGTCACCTGAACCCCAGCTGCAGAGGATGCTCAAAGAAGAAGAAAAGATATAAAAACGAGGAACAGAAGACACAAATCCTCCCCTCATCTCCACTCGTGGCATCAACAAAGTTTGAAAGACAAAGGAAGCATCAGTGAACTGGGGGAGTGGTCCTGACTGAAGGAGTTCAGGCAGGAAAAGCATGTGGTGAGAAAAAACCTTTGCTTTGAATTCACTTAGCTTGATAAGTTCAGGGTTACTTTGCATTTTTCTTTTTATTTCTTTGTAATCAATTGCGACTTTTATGCCTCATAGCTTTTAGGTGATTACAAGTAATCTTTCTGTAGTTAATACACTTAGTTTGTTGTTTTATATAAACCAGTGTGTGTTTAGCTTAAAGTATCTGGAACCTCCACTGGAGATAACGGAGTTTCTGCATATCATTTTCTATTAATGAAATGACAGACTTTCCATGAGTTTGTACTGCACAGATGGAATGAGCTGGGCAGTACACGTTGCACATTTCTGGGGGCAAGTCTGGGACTTAGAATTTGCTGGTGTCACTCTGCAACATAATTCAACAGTGGCTGGCTAGAATCACTCATATCGGTTCTCAAACTGTGGGTCGGTATGGGTCACATTTTAATGGGGTCACCAAGGCTGGCATTAGACTGGCTGAGGCCAAGGCCAAAGCCTGAGCCTCACCGCCCGGGGCCAAAGATCAAGCCCCAGCCACACCACCCAGTGCTGAAGCTGAAGCCTGAGGGCTTCAGCCCTGGGTGGCGTGGCTCAGGTAACAGGCCCCCTGCCTGGGGTTGAAGCCCTTGGGCGTTGGCTTTAATCCTCCTCCCTCCCTCTGCGCCCAGGATGGCAGGGATTGGGCATGCTCAGGTTTTGGTCCCCCATCCTGGGGTCATGTCGTAATTTTTGTTGTCAGAAAGGGGTTGCGGTGCAATGAAGTTTGAGAACCCCGACTCGTCATTCAGCTAGGAGTTATTTTGCATGCTAGCGACTGTATGTGAACAGACCAGGAGTGGGTGCTCTCACAGGAAAGAAGGGTGAAAGGTACCCCAGGTTGGAGAGGACACAATTGTTCAGTTATCCAGATTGTACTGTTGGGAATGTTACACCAACACACTTGGATGACAATGGCCCCCAATGTGGATTTTCCAACTCCAAAATGATTTCCCACTAACCAGTAGCAAGCCAGTGTTGCAAGCTTCCAGAATGTGATTGACACTTGCTTTTCCACCGTCAATGCTGCTTTCATTCTGGTGTCCCTCCACTGCCGGGCTGAGGTGAGCTCTGCACACAGATCCAGAAATGTGGGTTTTCACATCCAAAAATTCTGCAGCCACTGCTCATCAACCCAAACCTTCATTACAATGCAATCCCAACAGGCAATGCTCATTTCTTAAGCCCAGAATGGTCTCAACCATCTGCAGCTGCTCTGTGAATGTCACCAACAACCTGGGTTTGTTTTTCACTATGTTCCTCAGCAAACTGGCCTCAACGAAATTGTCATGTTACCCATTGCTGCAGTACTTCCTGCAGGTCTGCTAATACAGGAGGATCATAGCATCCTAACTTTCATGAGAATAGTGCAGAGTTCTGTGGGCTCCATGCTTCTGTCAGGAATGGTGGACACCAAAAAGTGCCACACAGATTTGTAGGATTTAAAGAAGAGTTGCAAAAATTATGGAATATGGATGGTATTATGGGATGGAGAAAGTTGCATGCTGAGAAGTTGACCCCTTAGCTCTCATAGATTCATAGGCAAATCATTTCTGTCCCACAAGACATTGCAAAAAATTCCCAAAAGGCATCACGCTGGGCAGCACTGCATGGCACACTGGGAAACCTACCTGTGATGCACTGCCCTTTGCATTGATATATATGTATATGTGGCACAGACACACGCAGCCAAATATGCACATGCACAAACAATGCAAAAACTTTGATGGCTGTATGTCATCATAACTTGCGTCAATCAAAGTTTGTAGTGTAGACATGACCTCAGCCTTTTTGATGTTGTCCATTATTAGCTCTCCTTCCTCGCTAAGTAGAGGACCTACACTTTCCTCTGTCTTTCTCTTGCTCCTGAGGTATTTATAGAACTTCTTATTGCCTTTTATGCCCTTTGATAGGTGTCATTCATTTTGTGCCTTAGTCTTTCTGATTTTGTCCCTACAAGCTTGTACTATTCTTTTGTACTCATCCCCAGCAGTCAGTGTTTTCAATTTTTGTAGGATTCCTTTTTGATTTGCAGGTCATTAAAGAACTCCTGATGGAACCATATTGGCCTCTTACTATTTTTCCTATCTTTCTTTCACATTAGTATAGTTTATTGTTGCACCTTTAATGTTGTCTCTTTAGAGAAACTGCACTCCTGAACTCCTTTTCCCCTTAGATTTTCTTCTCATAGGACCTTACCTACCAGTTCTCTGAGTTTGTTAAAGTCTGCTTTTTTGAAGTCCATTGTTCTTATTCTGGGGCTCTCACCTCCTTTCCTTTCCTTAGAATCATGAAATCTATCATTTCACGGTTCACTGTCACCCAAATTGATTTCAGTCTTCAGATTTGCTACCAATTCCTCCTTATTCTTCAGAATCAAGTCTAAAATGGCTATTCCCCCGGTTACTGCCTCCACCTTTTGAAACAAAAAGTTGTCTCCAATACGTTCCAAGAACTTATTGGACATTTTGTGTTTTGTCATATAACTTTTCCCATTACTCGCAGATCTTGTGTTTTGGATATTTCTGTTATTTGTTTTAGAAATGCCTCATCCATCCAGAGATATTCAACTGATCTGTCTTTCCCTTCCTTCTGGACTTCAGGTCTAGTGTATACATTCTTGACATATAATGCAACACCTCCACCTTTTTTCCCCCTTCTTGTCCTTCCTGGACAAGCAATATCCCTCTATTCTAATATTCCAGTCATCAGATTTCTCCCACAAAGTCTCTGTGATGCCAATTAAGTCATAATTTAGCTTGTGTACTAATACTTCCAGTTCTTCCTGTTTAATCCCCAGGCTCCTTACAACTAAGTAAAGGCAGCTAAGATGTTGAATAGATTCCTCCACTGATTTCTCTCTTGTTCATATGACCCTATTGTAATTTTTCATTTTCTCCCCCAATATTTAGCCCTCTGTTAAGGTCAGCTTTTTTATACCTACCTCTGGGCTTTTATTATCTTGAGGCAGTGAGATCTACAGGATGACTGCTTTGTTTTTGTGTTCTGCTGGCTCTAAATGTATTTGTTTTTTTAATTTATGGCAGGACCTCCTAGAACTTTGGACTAGCCCCCTCTTACTTTTTTGCATAAATCAAAAGAAAACAAATAGCGTAAAAAGTGTGTCCTTGTCCAATTTAAATGTGTTCACTTTTCACTTCACTGAGTAATCCTGTTGTTCTGATTATAGTGTCTTAGACATGCAAGTTGGCAGGTACAAACTAATACCCGGATCCTCAAAGATATATAGGCTCCTGACTTCCAGCCTAAATACCTTTGAGGATCTGGATCTAAGACCCGGATTCTGCAAATACACATGTGTAACTTTTACTCACATGACTAGTCCCATAAAGTCAATGGGCTTGCTCACATGTGTATGTAATTGCAGGATTGAGCCAAGACTGGAAAGCAAAAACAGGCCAGGTTTTGCAAGCAATGTAAAAAAAAAAAAAAAAAAGGCAATTAAACAGAGAAGCATTATATTCTCCATTGTACAAAAGCAAGGTGATTACTGAGAAATACTGTCT
>NW_020699124.1:0-13028 GCF_002925995.2 Terrapene triunguis
GTCTCTGTACACAGAGAGCTGTTACCCTTCCCTTTATAGTTATGACAGTAGGTGGTCACAAAATCCTTATGCCTTTGACTAAAGTGCACATGGAAGCTGAGAATTTGCAAGCTGAACTGACAGTTGCCGTGGTCCCTCATAACCCAACACAAATCCTTTTGGTAATGACTTTTTTAATGTGGCTCAGGCTGTCCAAGGGTCTGTCAGCAGCAAGAAGGAATCTTGTGCTGAAGCCCCAGAGGGAAAAAGTAGTCACAGAAACTTCTGGGGAAATTCCTCTGCAGCCTCCCCACCCCCGAAGTCTGACCTGTATCTCATCGTGGTGCAGGGGGTGTAACATCTGAAGTAGGGGATTGCTCATTGGAGCTATGCCATCAGCGATGAAGGCTTCTCCGAAATATTGCCTTGGGCATTATGAGAGGTGGACAGATCCAACGTGAACCCTGAAAATGATGGCTAACACAGGCGGCAAAGATGCAGAGCATCAGCTGCACCTAGCTACCCGAGGTGAAGGAAGTCGCTGAGAAAGACTCAACGGCTCGTCACACAACATGAAGCCAGTACTGGTTGATAAGGAAAAGGGTGCATTACTGCACCTCTGTCTCATCCCAGTGAGGCGAGGTATTTCCCAGGATAATCGTTCGCTCTTGTTTTTTGGACTCTTGGGCCATCAAGCCTTTGCGGTTGCGCAGAAATGGACCAATTGGCGAGTAATTGCCATGGCCAACTCTCTAGCTAAGCGTTGAAGAAGAAGAAGTGGAGCACTGTCTGCTAACAAGGGTGGAAGTGCTTGAGACCATCTCTTACCCGGAGGCTACAGATAAGCTTTTATCTGGGGGGAGAAGGGCGTGTTTACCCAACTAAAAGAAAACTGTCCAGGAAGTTGCAATTGAGCAAGGGACAAATCTTGCTTTAGGACACATATGGAAATATGTCCTGGAGGGAAGCCCAGAAAAGGGTGATGGAATCCTAGAAACCACTGCGGTCGGTGCATATTCCATGGACTCTGTAACTGGAGGCAAACCCAATTCAAAGAGGGAGAAGGGTACAGTGCTTGCCAGTGGAGGGTCTTGGAGCGGGGCCCAGAGACGGAAGTTAAGAGGGAATGTGCGGAAGTACAGGAATGTCTCCCCACTAATTACAGGGAAGGATTTGCCCAGGAGGAGTTTGCTGGAGTGGCATCTGTACTTTCAGGCACCCAACCTGAGACTCAGATTTTAAGAGGGGACTGTGTAATTGTCCTCCCAGAGGGGAGCAGCCATACAGCTGACCTCTTTGGAACAGAGAGAGGGGTGGCAGAGGGTACCCCAATCTGGGCCCCACTTTTGCAAAATGTTGTTCCCGCTGCACTTGTAAAAACTAACTCTGTCTCTTTAAGGCAGGAAAAGAGCCTTTCCAATAGCTCAGGTGTCAGTGAATATGCTAATGACCCACCTGACAAAGGGAAGGAGAAGGCCATTTCTCAGGCAGGTAAACCCCTCCCAGCAGCTAAGCAGGGAACACTGAGTAATGGGAGTGAATCCCAGGACGGGGGCGGATTCTTCCCATGGGCTTAAGAGGAAATAAAAATCCACAGGGGGTGGGCCAGTAACATGCAAGGTCTCCATACATCCTTTCCTTGCCAAAACCCCAAAGCCCTTGTGGAAGCAGAATTAAAGCAGGGTAAATGTTTTAGACAGGTGTCTTAAGGACAGAGTGAAATGTAACCCTAACCCTATGATTTATTGAATGTGATTATCCAATATGTATGCATGTATCATTTCTGTGTCTAAAGTTAGGAAAACTGACTATGTAAAAATTACAGGCCATCAGCCTTGATGGACCATTAGGAAGAAACATTAAGAGTTTGAAGATACTAATCTCTCTCCTTCCTTAGAAGCATCCTGGGATGTTTCTTTGACACTACAAGGTCATGTGGTCATGTCACCTGGTACTAAACACCATCTTGGACTTCTAGTGATTTTCCACTAAAAGGGCAGGGAAGTCAAGACTGGGAAACAGAAGGTTCTTGCCCTATGTAAGTTCTATTTAAGGCTGGAGAATAAGTTGATCTTGGTTCACTCTTCACTGAATCCCCACCAAGGATGACAACTGGAAAGATCTGAGAAACAAAGACACAGGGGTGGAGGGGGAAAGAGTTGAGCCCAGGCTAGAAAAGGGATCTGGTCTGTGAATATGGTGTCTGAAGATTTAAGCTGCAAGCAGGGTAGCTAACCATCAAGAATTTCTGCAACCTGCCCAAAAGCAACATTTAGGGTGAGAAATTACTTCTTGAAATCAGTCTCTTTAAGATATTAAGCTTAGTATGCATGTTTTGTTTATATGCATAGTAATCTGCTTTGTTCTGTTTGCTATCCCTTATAATCACTTAAAATCTGCCTTTTGTAGTTAATAAACTTGTTTTTGTTTATTATAAAATCCAGTTTGTGCAATTTATAACTGGGCGTGGGGGGGAGAAGTTGTGCATATCTCTCTCCACATTGAGGGAGAGGGCGATTTTTATGAGTTTATGCTGTACAGATTTCTATATACAGCACAACACAGAAGGGGTGTGCACGTGAGTGCTGGATAAAATCCCCAAGCTGAGTCTTCCCACACAGAGCTGGTTACAGTCTGTGTCTGCAGCTGGGTGTGGCCTTACCTGTGTGTGTGCTAGAGAAGGCTTGAGAGCCTGGCACAGCAAGAAAAGGGTGAGGAAACCCAAGTTGGCAGAAAGGGCGGGCTCAGTGGGTGGCATCCCGGAGGGGGGGTCCAACCCATCACACTGCCTTTTTAGGAAATGGAAGGCCAGGGTTCTTCTCCTAGTTCTGTGTAAGATGTAAGTCTCTCTGTAAAATCAGGATGGAAACTAACTTTACAGGGTAATTAAACTTAAAGAGCCCAGAGGAATCCCCTCTAGCCTTAGGTTCAAATTTACAGCAAACAGAGATAAACACTCTAGCAAAAAGGTACATTTACAAGTTGAGAAAACAAAGATAAAAACTAACACGCCTTGCCTGGCGGTTTACTTACAAGTTGGAAATATGAGAGACTTGTTCAGAAAGATTTGGAGAGCCTGGATTGATGTCTGGTCCCTCTCAGTCCCAAGAGCGAACAACCCCCAAAACAAAGAGCACAAACAAAAACCTTCCCCCCACCAAGATTTAAAAGTATCTTGTCCCCTTATTGGTCCTTTGGGTCAGATGTCAGCCAGGTTACCTGAGCTTCTTAACCCTTTACGGGTAAAAGGATTTTGGAGTCTCTGGCCAGGAGGGATTTTATAGTACTGTACACAGGAGCGCTGTTACTCTTCCCTTTATAGTTATGACAATATCTATCACATAATATCACAAGATGACATTGTTACGCACAGAACTACAAGTTCTGTTTGTTAGTGTGCAGGTTGTCTCAAGAAAAGCTGTATTGTTGCTACCTTTGTGACTGACTTTCTTTTGTTGGGAGTTTTGCAAGCAGTAGGAGAGATTGCTTTCTGCTTTAATCTCTCTAACTAGGTCAGTCCTGAGGGTAGGCTGCTCTTGGGAATTGGATACGGGAGATAAGGGCTTTGATTTCTGAAAGAGGGGATTGCCTACATAATATTTGTGACCACCTTTGTTCAAGGACTGGTATATAAAGTGTAAAAAAATAAGTTACACTAAGAAAATACCCACACCCCTCATCTCTGATTTCTCCTCCAATGGGAAGCTAATCTAAAAGGTTCTGAAATCTGCAACTGCTCAGCAAAGGAGCAATAATATTATGAAGATCTTCAACACATTTCCAAAATTCGGTGTGTGAGGAGAACAAGAGGGTTGTATATGTATACAAAGGACTGGGCTGAGGACAGGGCAATGTGGAAAATGTTTAAATTAAGATGTGTAGGCCTTTCAAAAAACATGGTGGAGCTGCAGAAGGATCAGGGCATGATTGATTTGGTTTTCCTGAAGGGACGCTTAGATTTCAAATTTTTGGGAAACATGACCTTATGGGAAACTCCTATGGAATAAAATAGGCATGAAACCACAGAGTTCTGGATGACGTAATAGGTCCATTCCATTTTTAGCTTTGTGATTCTTTGATAAGACTAAGAAAAGTCTTATGTGTCTGCTGAGGGTAGTAAGTGTGAGAGCCCTTAGAGATTGTGGTCCCCAGGTATAATTGCCAGCAGATATTTATGAAAACCTCTAGCATCAAAAAAGACACTGCCCTTTGTTCTCAAGGTAGGCAAACAAAATTGTGATTTGACAACAGAATGAATTTTTATGCCAGTATTTCTGACTGTGACTAATATTGCCATATTGCAAATAAATAAACTAATTTGCTCTATGTAATTTTCTAATTTTCTTTCCATTAGTTAATAAACTAAACTTCAGGGCATATTTAATTTGTATGTAGATTTGAAAATGGAAAAGCTAACAAAAGATATAAATAAATTCCTAGCGTTTATGGACTTGTAGGTCAATATATATCATTATTATTACTAATGATAACTACACAACACTTTGAACTTCTTTGGTGTATTTCATCTGAGTTTAAACCAAAATACCTTCTCCTTTTTCAACCATAAAATGATCCTTTGATCTAGACAGATGTCTTGTGTAATGATGCCTCTTGTTACTGTAAACTGAAATATGTCAAATCTTATAGGGTCTAATGTGTGTTTCAAGAGGTAATTTTTGTAACAACCTAATTTTTGATACAACTTTCATGCAAGGAAACATAATATAATGTTCAAGCTATCTTGTCCTAGAAATTAAATTTATGTTGATAGGCAATTATAAACAAAACATATGATCATAATTTTTCATAGTTAATAGATAATTGAATCATGAATTAATTCACTCTTTGGACTCAGTTCTTCTGTCCTTTTTATCTTGTTATAGAATGAATACTTATGTTATCATTTCTGATTGTGCCTAATAATATTTTTGTATTGCAAGTAAATCTACAAGTAATTATATGTTTAGCATACTGGTTTGATTTGTCAAATAGATATACAAAATTAAAGGTCATATCCAATTTTTATGCATGTGGAGAATGGAAAAAAATGACACCAACAAAATGTCTAAATAAATTCTTACAATTTTTGTGGCAACCGATTAATGTATTGATATTAGTATTTTGCAGTTCTGTGATGTTAGATGGTTCTCCTAGGTAAAGGTTTCTGTTATTACTGTAAATCAAAATATTTCTGTTAAAAGGGCTGATCTTAATCCCATTCAAATCAGTAGCAAAGCTCCCATAGAATTTAAATAGGGGAGGATTGGGTACCTATCTTGGGTGGTGCTAAACTTTTTGTAATGTCCTATTATCTATTTTTGTATGATTCTTATATAATGAAATATAGTATTTGAACTGTCTTGTCCTAATAATTACAATTTGTGAAATTAAAATGGCAAAAAAGAGGGGATTAAAATCCCCAGAGAGGGGATTAAAATCCCCTCTCTGGTTTCTCTACATGATCACAATAATTACTAACTAATAAATGAATAATTAATCACTTCACTCTTTGGACCCAAATCTGCCTGCTACTCTTAACTCCCTTTGATTTAAGTGTGATCATTCCCTGAATAAGGTACAGTGATTGCACTTAAAATATTCCTTTTGGCTCTATCAGTATTATCAGTTTAAGCAGTAATACCCAATTAAATTATAGGGAACATCTCTCTCTATAAACAGAAGGAACGTTTCAAGTGCTCCTACCATACTAGTTCATGTGAGACTCAGGTCTGATATATTTGCCTATGGAACTCACTATCATAAGATATCGTTGAGGCAGGATTAAAAAAGGAAGGGGAATTTTATGGATAAATACAATATCCAGATTTATAATAAAGGTTAAAAAAATTAAAAATTATTTTTGGAACAGATATAAACCCTTTTCTTTTATTGCAGAAACCAACCTCTAACCAGTGGGTGTTAGGAAGAAACTTTGTACAAACAAGTTATCCCATATCTGACAACTGCAGATTTTCTTGCACCTTCCTCTAAAGCAGCTAGTCCTGGCCATTGTTGAAGATTAAATTAGCTGGACTAGACTGTAGTAGATGACTGGTTTGATTCAATATGGCAATTCTTATCTTTCTATGCCTCAATAATACCTTGGGATAGTGAGCTCGCCAGGCATTTAGAAGCAGAGATTTCAGAAACTACTGTATATCAGATCATCTACCTCAGTGTTTCTCAGATGGTGAGTCATGAGCCCCTAGAGGGTCATGAAAATGAATTGGGGGGGGGGGTTGTAATGTTCTGAACAATCTAAACCAAAGAAAAACATGCCCACCTTTGGCCTTCAAGGTCAACCTCTTGAAACACACATGCAAATAAATGACCTAGATTTATCATTGTTATCACTGATACATATTTTACTCTTACAGTAAGTAGAATGGTGTCATGAAAATGTTTGACTTGGAATAAGGGGTCACCAACCTGAGAAGGCTGAGAAACATTGATCTAATTGAATATGATGCCTCTGACATTTTGACATATATGCATTTGCTTTTCTTCCATGTAAACCCCTGCAGTAAAATCCTACTGGCCAAGGATAGATGGAGGGAGACAATGTCACCACAGTGGCCAAATTCATTCTCACGGGACTTTCCGACCTCCCAGAGGTGCGTTTCCCTCTTTTTCTGTTGTTTTCTCTCATCTATTTAGCCACACTGGCAGGGAACATCACCATCCTCATTGCCATAGGAACAGATGTTCGCCTGCACAACCCCATGTATTTCTTCCTCAGCAACTTGTCCTTGCTGGATATCCTGTGTCCAACCGTCACAGTACCAAAGATGCTGGACATGTTCCTGTCTGGGAACAAGGAGATTTCATTTGCCAGCTGCGTGTTGCAGATGTATTTCCTCATTGATGTGGTGGGGACAGAGATCTTCCTTCTGGCGGTGATGGCCTATGACCGGTATGTCGCAATATGCCATCCCCTGCAATACACGGCCATAATGAATAAAAGACTCTGTGCTCAGATGGCAGCTGGTACCTGGATATCAGGGTTTCTTAATTCCCTGCTGCACACTTCATTCACCTTTACATTATCTTTCTGTGGGTCTAATGAAGTCAATCAATATTTCTGCGATATCCCTCCAGTGGTGGCCCTCTCCTGCTCCTCCACCTACACCAGTGAAATGGTACTTCTTATCGTGGCTGGGGTCTTAGGAAGTAGTGCTTTTGTGATCACCCTGGTCTCCTACATCTATATTGTCTTTGCCATCTTGCGCATGAGCTCTGCCAAGGGCAGGCACAAAGCCTTCTCCACCTGTGCCTCCCACCTGACTGTGGTTGGCCTGTTTTATGGCACCACCATTTTCACCTATGTGCGCCCTTCCTCTCGCTACTCACCAAATCAGGACAGGGTCATTTCTATGCTCTACGGGATCATCACTCCCATGTTAAACCCCATGATCTATAGCCTGCGGAATAAAGAAGTGAAACGGGCCCTGAGGAGAGTGATCAGTCAGGAAAGATTTACAGCTAGGAGTGAAGATTAACTCGCTGAAGCCCCAGTCCCAGCACTTATATACGTGCTTAACTTTAAGAGTAGTTCCACTGACGTCCCTGGGACCACTCATGCTTCAAGCTAAGCACAGGCTTAAATGCTTTGTTGGATCAGAGTGTTAGTATTCTTAGCCACTTTTTGCAATGCCACAACCACTAAAGCCAATGGGTGTCTTTCCATTGTCGGAGCTGGACCAGGACCTAAGAAGGAAAAATCCTATTCTCTCCTGGCCAGTCCACCAGGGAATGAATCCAGTGCTGAAAACATAATATGCTACAGCTTGAGCTAAACATGAAAGTTTTTCTGGATGGGGGCTGTAACAGACTCATGGCCCCCAGTGATTGGCACAGAGGGTAACGTGTAAAGCACAATCACCATTGGGTTCACTTGACATTGAATTGACCATGCTAATGGCATGTTGGTAGCACCTCCCAATGTTATCAATGGCAGTTAGTAGAGCTGGGCAGGAAGTGGAATTGCTGTCCTTCAGAAATTTTTGTATTTCTTGCAGGGTCCCAGATCTCTTTGATTGAAGCCTGAGGCCAAACGTCTACACAGCAATTTTTCAGCCCCAGAGCCCAAGCCCCACAAGTCCATCAGCTGACCCAGGTCCCTGTGTAGACATACCTTTAGACTGCAAAGGCCAAACTTTCTTAACCACATTGTATAGAGAACCATCTAGCTGCACAAATTCTTAAAACAATAGGTACCCCCCCCACACACAAAATAGATGGCAGGAATGACAAATATGGACAAGAGGCTTAATTAAATATGGTCTTGGAAATAGGTAGGTGTAAGGAATTAGGTGCATAAAAGGGAATCAAACCTGACCCTCAGTGGGACCTCAGGAAGGCAGGACAGTAGCAGCCTTAAAGCTTATCTCACCTGAAGGGAAACCCACAGCCTCACAAATTTATGAGTGTATTGATGAGGATTCTGCTGTTATCCCTATCTTGTTTTACTAGTTCTGTGATTTTACTTATATTGATTGTGGTATTAATAAAACCCATAAAGTCTCTATTTGAATCTCACCAACCGCCTTCTTCATAATTAATCTTTAAGTAGCCACCAAAGAATTAACCTATTATACGTGACAAGTGCATCTTGCACCCCAAATTAAGCATAAGTCTGCTGTATCCCCTGGAAAACTGAGCCAGCTGCAGCTGTCCTCTTTAAACATGGTTGTTGGTACCTTTATCCTCCTGTGGATGGGAACTAAATACAAATAGCCTTTGGGAAGGAAACCTAGGGAGAAAAGCAAAAAAAGTTTACCAAGTAATAATGAATTGAAAATGCACTTGAGAGTTCACATGCAATTTATGCTTCAACCTCCAAACACACCTGGCTAAACAGCTTGATTAGTTATTTGTGGTGTGACCAAGTTTCTCTGTTGTATCATTGTGACACTCTGTACCTCAAAGCAACACCCTGGCACCCACATATTCACCACTGTTATATAATTGCAACAAACCTTGTACAAAATATGTCACGTGAAGTGTCAATGGAAAAGTTATGGTTTGCTGAATAGGATTATCCTATTTGTATGCATGTATCATTTTTGTATCTGAAGTTATGAATATTGACTATGTACCTGTATTTCAAATAAGTTTGCTCCTGAGGTAACTCCCACAAGGTAGTTTACATCCAGTCTAGTCAGCACATTGTGAATGGACTATTCAAGTTGATGGCCCATCAATTAACACAATGGGCCATGGAGGAAGCTTATCCCCACCTAATGGACTTTGCTGTTGACGTTCTAGCCAGAATATGGGTAATGGCCCTTGCTATGATTCATCGAAGCATGCAAGGACATGTGATCAGCTCATATGACACTGGTCTCCATCTTGTGCTGTACTTTTCCACTAACTCTGCTGGGGGCTTTGTTTGGGACAATGAAGTTCCCTTCACATTGCAGAAGCTATAAAAGTGAGAAATGACATCATCACTTGGACTCACTCCCCCCACAATTGAGCACCTGGAAAGATGGCTAGAGGATAAAGAGTTGGATTGGGGAGGTGGTCCCAGGTGGGAAAGGAGGAATACCAGCCTGTGTATGGAAAATTGGTGAGCTGTTTGTACCATCAGGGTGAGACACGGCTTGATTCAAATCTTGTCTAGGTTATAGAACTTAGATTGTGATTTTGTTTTATTTCTTAGGGAATCTACTTTGATATGTACACATTACTTATAATCACTTAAAATCTGTCTTTTTGTAGTTAATAAACCTGTTTTATATTTTTTACCTAAAACAGTGTATTGTTTGACATGTAAACGGAAATCTGCTCAGGAACAGGGGCTTGTGCACTGTCCTCTCCACATTGAGGGAGGGTGGATGGGGTAATAACTTACACTAGTCAGGCTTCTGACCAGGACAGTACAGGACAGGTTTGGGATCCTAGGCTGGGGAGCTGGAGGGAACTGACTGAAGCCTCTCTATTGTTGGTTCATGAGTGGCTGGCAAAAGCATTCATGTAACTCTGCTAGATGTGTTCCTGCCTGTGAAAGTTTGTGTGAGTGCAAGACCTTTCACATTATCACAGTATGAAAGGAAGCTCAGGTTGGTAAGACAGAGGGCTCAGCAGTGCCCAGTTCCAGGTTGCACCCCGGGAACATCTGTCACAATTATGCCTCAGGGATCAGGGTCCCCATTGCTCATGAAGAGGCAGGATAAACTCGGATGCTGATAAGAAGATGGAACTGCTTTGGAGGCAGGATGCAAATGTGTTCCCACTTGATGTAGGTCTGAAACGTTGGAGTTCTATCTGTCTACCAATCATCTTTTGTTTTCTTTTAATATCTTCTACTCTTTCTAATTTTGTGCTGATTTTTCCCTGTTTGAGTAAAACAATTAGTTTCTCCTTTTTTGTTGTTGCTATTTTATTCAGTTGAAAGGCCAGGAGTTAGATGTTGCTAGGAAATATAGTTTAACAGTTTGATTTCCATTAGCACTCACTCCCTTTATGTGTTTGGGTCTGGGGTGAGGGATGAGGGCTTGAAGAATGAAGCTGCTCACTAGAGTCAAGATTTTCAAAAGGGAATATGATTTTGGGTGCCCAGCTTCAGGCACCTCAAAAGGATTTGATTTTCAGAGAGCACTGCGCACACACCTTCTGAAAAATTAAGCCCCTTTAAGGGGTCTCATTTTTGTCTACACAAAATCATTTGCGTCTCTCTGATTAATCCCATTTGAGTCTCAGAAGGCTTTGAAATCCCTCACACTTATCAGATCTTCAGGCACCAGGATGTAGGCAGTCTGACCTAATGGTCAGAGCAGAGTCAGACGCCAGGCCAGGTCAGATACCAGAGGATCAGAGTCTGTGACAGGCCAGAGAGTGGACTGAGAATCAGGGGTCAAGAGGTAGGCAGGGTCAGGTTACCAAGAGATCAGGTTCCAAGACAGGCCAGAGGGTGATCCAAGGGTCAGGTGTCAGGATATCAGGAGGTCATAGTTAGGCAGCAGGAGAAGGTAGCATAAGGGGAGGCAATCTTGAGCAGGGAAAAACCCACTTGCACAGACAACTTCCTGATCCTCTGCTTGTTTTAAATGGAAACAGAGCTCAGTCCATCAGATCTCAGGACTGGAGTCCTCTGTCAGAGTTGATCTTCTAGTTCTGACAGCTGTTAACAGGTTAATAGGTAGCATGTCAGAGATTTCTGGCCCCAGGAGCCCTATGGATCAGGGTTTGACACTGTGGTCTCTGACACCATGCTGCTCCTGACTCTCTCATCTCTTTCCCCATAATCCTAAATTGAACACTATAGTGGTAAAATCTAACCTTTCACAGCTTCAGAAGAGTCAATGGTAGCTGTAGTCTACTCTCCTTTGTTCAATGTGCTGGGGTCTATACAAGAGACAGTTCTTGCCCCCAATGAGTTTACAGTAAAAATAGACAAGCTAAAGGATGTGAGTGGAAACAGTGGTAGAAAGATTGAAAGTGACCTTTCTAAAGATCAGTGGCAGAGCTGGGATTAAAAAATGGATGATAAAGCAAGACCAATCTGGCACTTGAGCCATATGGAAGCCGGTAGCATGTAACTGTTTTGTATAATAAATGCTTCCTGTTTAAGGGCTGTGATTCCATGATTCCATGACTATGAGAGTGGCATTGTTACCCAGGGTTATCTGAACCCAAAGCTATGGTAACTAGTCTCTGTTGTCCCGATGGTGTCAGGAAATAAATAGGGATTGGAGCACAGCACCTCTGTCTAATAAATGATTGGTACACACAAGAGTGCTTCCACCCAAAAATACTTGTTTTTATTGAGTACAAAGCACACATATAAAATAGCAATAGACTAGAGCACCCCATAATATAGTTACCCAAAGTCTAGAGTGGTGTCCTCCTAGCTGCTGCTCATAGAAAATCCAAACTTCTCCAGAGTATACACACTCACTAAACTGTAGGTTTCTCCAAATAAAGCACATAACTCAAAATATCTTCTAAGATGCTAACAATTTCCCCAGCAACAGCAAAGAACTCATAATTTTTACTTATCAGCAAAGTAGCTCTGGCAATAAACTTACAGACACAAGCACCCAGCCCAACGTCAGCTATTCACACTCCCTTCCATTTTCATGAATTGGCCACTTTATCTATCCTAGTTAGTAACACTGCAGCAGTGCATATGTTTTTGTTCTGTCTGCCTAAGCAAGGCCACATTCTTCTTGACTACGTGGTGTTCTCACTTCCAGCTTATGGTGGTTAAGTGCACAAGATGGCTGCGGGTTATGTCAAGTCCAGGTCTCTCATAACAGCATAACATCTATGTAAAACCAGTGTTAGAGGAGAAAGAGGCCCACAGTTGCAGAGTAGCCAACTCTCATGATTATACTGTGAGTTTCTCAATATTTGGTAGTTTTCATAAAGCCCCAGTTCCAAGAATTAAGATATTCCAAGAATCACAACTTTCATTTAATGAAAAAGTTAATTTCTGGCCCTTTGCGTTTGCAGAGGAAATATTGAAAGCATGAGACGAGTGCTCCCAAAAGGTGCAGAAAGCAGATAGTAAATAAAAAGATTACCTATTAACTTTTAAGCCAACCTTATGATTCTTGGGAGGGTCAGATCTCCTGGTTTTTGAATGCTTGGGGTCGGCAATACTTCAGCCTGTAAAGCACTTCAGGAAGGAAAGAAATTATAGTAATGTATTATAATGGGCTGCCCATCCTCTGGTGGTTGGGTGGCAGGTGAATAGGGTGTGAGAGAGAGACTGGGGGAATGGGTGAATGGTGCTATTTGTTGCCAGCAGAAGGAAAAGTGGTGAGGTGTGTGTGAGGGTGTAAATTGTTGCCCCTGGGCAGTTCATCATCAGTAGGGATCAAACCTGAGACCTTAAAGCAGCAGCCTCAACCATCTAAGCTGAGAGACCCACATCTGTTACTAAATACTGTAGCAGGCTCATCAACCTGTATCTGTGGCCAACTCACCATTAGAGGGTGACATAGCACCACACTGAATGATATGGACTATTACAGTTTTGTTGGCTTTTTAGACCAGGCCTGCACAACTCGTAAAGTGGCGAGGGCCATATTACTCCAAAG
>NW_020699124.1:33028-36254 GCF_002925995.2 Terrapene triunguis
GCCAAGATTTATACTCTGAATGCACAGGAATGCTAAGGGCCAAGAGCCAAAGCTAGATCTATTCAGGCTAGAAAGAAGGGGCACATTTTTGAAAGGGAGGGTAATAAATCACTGGAAAAACTTCCAGGGGATATGGTGGCTTCTCCATTATGGGCAGGCTTTAAATCAAGCCTGTGTGTGTCCTTCTTAAAGACCTGCTCTAGTTCAAGCACCAGATAGGGACTGGATGCAGGAATCACTAGGGGAGGTTCTCTGACTTGTGTTATGCTGCTGCAGGAGCTTAGACTAGATGATCACAACAATATCTTCTGGCCTTCAAAGCTACTAAACATGTTCTCACCACCAAACAAGAACCTGGAAACATATCCAGGAGCTAACTCTCATGGAATCACCGTGGAGCCAGCAAAATGTGGGGATCTTTATTTCCCTTTAGTGGTTGATCCACCTGAGACGATAAATGTCTACCACATGGAGTTATTTCCTTTAGCTTAAGCAGTACAGGCATATGCTTACAACAATGAAGATGGTGCATTCAAATCCCACTGATGACCCAAGCATCATGCTTCATCAGTCCATCCCCTTCCACCTCTGTCTATCTTACCCTAAGCAATAAGACCAGGAGAAAGTCAATTTCCCTTCCAGAGGGCAAGGGGATGAATCCATTCTGATTCAGTGTTTCACATCTAAATGATCTGCATTATGGCAGAACCCTAATCAAGATCAAGGCCCTATCAAGCCCAAGCCTGTATAAACACACTCCCCTGTACTGAGGAGCTTACAATCTGAGATAAATGAAGAATGATCATTCCTTTTTTACAGATGGGGAATGGCAGCACAGACCGATTCAGTGACTTGTTCAAGGGGGATTCAGAGAGACTGATGGGTTAATACCTAGCTCTGGGAGGGAAGTTGGTCTAGTGACTAGATAAGGCCCAAGAAAATTCCTGTGTTCAATTCTTAGCTTGGAGAGAGGTTTCTAATGGTTAGACCAAGGAGCTGGAAGAGGACAGGACTTCTGAGTTTTATCCCAGCTCTAGGAGGCCACTGGGTTAAAATCATAGAATATCAGGGTTGGAAGGGACCTCAGGAAGTCATCTAGTCCAACCCCCTGCTCAAAGCAGGACCAATCCCCAGACAGATTTTTGCCCCAGATCCCTAAATGGCCCCCTCAAGGATTGAACTCACAACCCTGGGTTTAGCAGGCCAATGCTCAAACCACTGAGCTACCCCTCCCTTAGAACAGGAATGGTGGGGAGGGCAGGATTCCTGGGTCCCATGCCCAGCTCTGGGAGAGGAGGGGGTCAGAGCAGGGAGGCTAGGACTCCTGAGTTCTACCCTCACCTCTGGGAGGGAAGAAGGGTCTAGTGGGTTAGAGCAGGAGGGACAAGGAGGCCAGGAACCCAGGATTCTCCTTAAGCTCTAAGAGGAGATTGGGGTCCAGCATTTCTTGCCAGGGGATAGCAGTCCGGTACCTTGTATTCCACGATGGCATCCTCCAGGGGCCCCACACTGTGGCCACGGTTGCCATGGGAGACTGCACACACCAGGCACACGGCCTCCTGGTCCTCTTTGCAGAAGAAGTGGAGCCCCTCATCGTGCCAGGGGCAGAGGGGCTCGTCGTTCACCTCACACTTGCCTGAGTGCAGCTGCTTGGTGATCTCCACCACACTGGCTAGATGCCGGTTGGGCACCACGACATTCTGGGCACAGAGCTCCCGGCATACAGGGCAGAGGTGATCCTGGGTCCCAGGCTCCCAACAGCGGCTGATGCAGGCCCTGCAGAAGCTATGGCCACAACTAATCGTGACTGGGTCCATCAGATACTCCAGGCAGATGGAACAGGTGGTGTCCATGCGCAGGGTCTCCAAGGGATCGAGGGAGGCCATTGCTTGGACCACTCTAGGATGAGGTGGGAGGGCCTCTCAGACAGGGAGAGGCAGAGGGAAGAAACAACCCAAAGGCAGGCTATGGGGAAAAGCAATACATTATTCACCATGTGAGATTGCACTGGTGCAAGGGCAGGTGTCTGGAAGTCAGGACTCTTCGGTTCTATCCCTGGCTCTGTGTGGGCCAAGGAGTCTAGAGGATAGAAATAGGAGCCACAGGGGTGGGAGAAGCCAAAGTTCTGACTCCTAGTTTATTTATTTGGTTTGTTTTTAAAACTGTAACATCCTGGTGTTGGTGCACCAAGACAGCCAGGAAACAAAACAAAACCAAAACACACTTGAATCAGTACAGAGGAAAGCCTCCATCTCACATTCCCCCCAAGCCCACTCAGCTTGCCAGTGCACCCTGGTCTGGGTCAGACTGGGATCAGCAGTAGAGGGGAACAGCCCCATGCTCCATACCTGCCCCCCTTCCTTTCCCCAAGCCAACCCTTTCTTCTGAACTATGCCTAGAGGGGAAAGGCCCCAACTCTCATTTCTCACCCCCATGAGCCAACCAGCAAGCCAGTCCCCCTGCCGTCAGGCTAGATCAGAGCCAGGTCCCATTGGAAGTAAAAGGCCCTGTAGCCCATTCTGCACCCTCCGGAGCCAATCAGTGCCCCCCACCCTGTGCCTGGATCAAAGGCCATGCCCCACAGAGGAGAAAGGCCCCATATCATAGAATATCAGGGTTGGAAGGGACCTCAGGAGGTCATCTAGTCAAACCCCCTGTTCAAAGCAGGGCCAATCCCCAACTAAAACATCCCAGCCAGGGCTTTGTCGAGCCGGGCCTTAAAAACCTCTAAGGAAAGAGATTCCACCACCTCCCTGGGTAACCCATTCCAGTGCTTCACCACCCTCTTAGTGAAATAGTTTTTTTCTAATATCCGACCTAAACCTCCCCCACTGCAACTTGAGACTATTACTCCTTGTTTGGTCATCTGCTACTACTGAGAACAGTCTAGATCCGTCCTCTTTGGAACCCCCCCTTCAGGTAGCTGCTTTCAACTATCTAATCTCCCCTCATTCTTCTCTTCTTCAGATTAAATAATCCCAGTTCCCTCAGCCTCTCCTCATAAATCATGTGCTCCAGCCCCCTAATCATTTTTGTTGCTCTCCGCTGCTATCCCAGAACCTGAACCCATTCTTGTATGCCATGCAGCTTTCCCCAAACCCATAAACCCATGCATGGCACCTTACTCTTCAGCACCCCAAGCTTAACCCCTTACAGTCCAAAAGCACCCCTCCACCCAGGGATTAAACATGCTCCCAACTGGGGATGCGGGGGGGGGGGGGGGGGG
>NW_020699124.1:36354-46411 GCF_002925995.2 Terrapene triunguis
GCGGGGGGGGGGGGGGGGGGGGGGGGGGGGGGGGGGGGGAGAAGAGAAGAGAAGGCTGATTTTAACCCTTCATGCCCTGCCCTGCAATCCCTAGCTCTCCCACGCCAAAACTATATGCTGCACACAGTGCACATAGCAAAATGGCTCAGGGCTTCCAGCCTGGGGAGCCCAGGCCTGGATGGGTGAATCACCCCAGTTCCTCCTCACCCCACTACAAAGCCCCGCTTGCTGGACACTCCCTCAGGGATCCCCATACTGAGCAGCCCAGACAGCAGGGCCCAGCACCTAATCATCAGAAGAAACAATGCCCTTGTGTGATTCAGTTCTTGCCCCCGCCCCCAAGGTGAGGAGAAAACACCAGGCATTGAGCCGCTCAGAGCTCTTTCTCCATCTCTCTGCAGCATGGGAAGTACAGAGAAAAAGTTCCACACAGGCTCTGCATGACAATCAACCCTATGCAATAACTGCACACTTTTCCGCATCCTTCAATACTGGCTCAGCAGTGTGGAAATACAGACACCTCTAGACTCCCCTCCCAGACCTGGGAATGGAACCCAGGAGACCTGACAACTAGGTTACCCCCCACCCACACCCCAACCACTAAACCCCATTACTCTCCCAGAGCCACAAATAGAACCCAGGAGTCCTGGCTCCCAGCCCTCCTGATCTAACCCAAAAATCCTCACTCCCCTTCCAAAGCTACAGACAGAAACCAGGAGTCTTGACTCCCGTCTCTTCCCCTCTAACCATTAGAACCCACTCCCCTCCCAGATCCAGGAGTAGAATCCAGAAGTCCTGGCTCCCAGCCCTGCTCTGCCCCACCCCTGCTCTAACCCAGAAGACCCCACTCTCCTCTCAGAGCTGGGACTAGACCCCGGGAGGTCCTATCTGAAGCTCAATCTCCCCACATTTCCTAACAGAGATTTCAAATCTCAGACCCTAAGCATTGCATCAAGACAACATGTTTAATCTATGATTAGTTGTAATAATAGCAATAATACTTGAGGTATCTCAGCAGATCTGGTGAACTCTCACTCCTCCAAAGCGCAACACAGCTGAGCACTAGTCTATTAACACCACTAAATGAGCACAGCTGCTCTTATATCCTCAGGGCTGTGGTCAGATGCCCTCCAGGCCCTTAAAGCGACACAAGGTAAAGGTTTCCTTACACAGCCCTGCTGATTCTGGAAAAGGAGTTTGGAGGCCTCTTTGTAACCCCCAGAGCTGGGGCAGAAGGGAGCTCAGTCTCTGTGGCCTGTTCAGCCCTCAGCCTTCCTGCTGAGGTCACGAGCACCCAGTCGAAAAGGGATCCCAGCAGCTCCGGTCAGCACTGCTGACCAGGCCGTTGACTGTCCAGTTGGTGGCGCCACACAGCGGGGCTGACAGGCTCCCTGCTAGCCTCCATGCCATATGGCTCCCAGGAAGCAGCTGGCCTGTCACCCCTCCGGCTTCTATGCCTGGGGCATCCAGAAGGCGCCACATGCTGCCCCCGCAGCTCCCATTGGCTGGTAACTGTGGCCAATGGGAGCTGCAGGGGAGGTGCCTGCTGACGGTGCAGCTCACAGAGCTGCCTGGCTGCGCCTCCATGTAGGAACCAGAGGGGAGAAATGCTGCTGCTTCTGGGAGCTGCTTGAGGTAAGCACCCCGGAGCCTGTACCCCTGACCCCTGCCTTGTGCCCCAACCCTCTGCCCTAGCCTGGAGTCCCCTCCCGCACTCTGAACTCCTCATTTCTGGCCCCACTGCAGAGTCCACACCCCCAGCTGGAGCCCTCACCCCCCGTGCCCCAACCCCCTGTCCCAACCCTGATCCCTCTCCCGCCTCTGAACCCCCCAGCCTGGATCACCCTCCTGCATCCCAAACCGCTCATCCCAGGCCCCACCACAAAGCCCACACCCCCAGCTGGAGCCCTCACCCCCTCTCACATCTCAAACCACTGCCTCAGCCTGGATCCCCCTCCCACACTCTGAACTGCTCATTTCTGGCCCCACTCTGGCGCCCACTCCCCCAGCCAGAAGCCTCACCTTCTCCTGCATCCCAGCCCCCTGAGCCATCCCAGTGAAAATGAGTGAGTGGGGAAAGCGAGTGACAGAGGAAGATGGAGTGAGTGGGGGCAGGGCCTCAGATAAGGGGTGGGAGCATGGGCGGGGCCTCAGAGGAGGGGCGGGATGGTGGGCAGGGCAAGGGTGTTTGGTTTTGTGCGAGTACAAAGTTGGCAACGCTACGAGCGAGGGGGCCAGTTGGTGCCAGCTGTTGTGAATTTTGGGATGTAGACACATTCCCCCTGCAAATCTGGGCTGAGAACCCACCAACTCATTAAACACAATGTAACAGATTTGGGGGCTGTAATAATGTGGTTCTGGCGGGACCCACCTGAGAGTGCCAATTCAGGACAAATCGCTTAAAACAGGGCAGTTACAGCCCAAGGCTGGGGTTTTTCCACCTCTAAGGCAAACCAAACCAGCCAGACAAAGAGGACTTCGGTCTCACCCCACTGGCTAACCACAAGTCACACAAGCAATTTCCTTAGACACTCCAGTTTCCCAGTATCACCACCAGTGCCACTTGTTATGGGGACGAATGGTTATGAAAACCAATACCCCAGTAACAGAAAAAATGTTCGCTTCATCCCAAAGGATCAAGCCCCAGACCCAGGTCAATATACAAATCAGATCTTACCCACAAATCACGCTCTTGCCAATCCTTTAGAATCTAAAATCTAAAGGTTTATTCATAAAAGGAAAAAGGTATAGATGAGAGCTAGAATTGGTTAAATGGAATCAATTACATACAGTAATGGCAAAGTTCTTGGTTCAGGCTTGTAGCAGTGATGAAATAAACTGCAGGTTCAAATCAAGTCTCTGGAGTACATCCCCAGCTGGGATGGGTCATCAGTCCTTTGTTCAGAGCTTCAGTTTGTAGCAAAGTTCCTCCAGAGATATGAAACAGAATTGAAGACAAGATGGAGGAGAGGCATCAGTCTTTTATAGTCTTTTCCAGGTGTAAGAACATCTCTTTGTCCTTACTGTGGAAAATTACAGCAAAATGGAGTCTGGAGTCACATGGGCCAGTCCCTGCATACTTTGCTGAGTTGCACGGCGTATCGGCCTTCTCTCAATGGGTCAATTGTATAGCTGATGGTCCTTAATGCGCCATCAAGCAGGCTAGGCAGAGCTAACACCAACTTGTCTGGGATGTTTCCCAGAAGCATAGCATAAGTTTGAAATACAGACAGTATAGAGCCAATATTCATAACTTCAACTACAAAATTGTTACACGCATATAGACAGCATAATCATAACCAGCAAACCATAACCTTGTCTAAGACACCTCATTTGACCCCCTTTATATAAGATTTGGTGCCACTACAGGACCTTGGTTGCAACTATGTTCTATATGGTCCCAGATTATATCAATAACGTCACAGGGGCCTAGAGAGGAAAGACCCTGTATGCCAATTCTAGATCCCCCATCCCCGAGGCCAGCTAGTCCCCCCTGGCCTGGGCCCAGATTGGAGGCAGTGTCCCAGGGAAGGGGAAGGTTCCATACCCTATTCCCAACATCCCGTTGTCAGAAGCAAGTACCACCCCGCTTCCTACCTGTAGAAACCCCACTCCAACATGCCCTTCCCATGTAGGGTTGTCAACAGTCCCTTATTTTTTCATCTCTGTACAACAAGATCGGGAATTGTTGAGTGCTGTGAAAAGCAGCAAGAAATATCCCTGGTGAATGTAGGTGAGTACTGCTTATTAGTAGTATTATTACTACCAATGATGATGATAATATCAGGAGGAGGGATGGGGCAGGGGTGCTAAGAAAACAGCCCCTTATTTTTGAAATGCAATGTTAGCAGCCCTATCCTGACACTTCTCTCCTGCCAGCTCTTGATAGGACCATCAAAAGCAAGAGAGAACGGCAGGCAGAGACAGGCTGGCCAAGGAAACATGTCTCAGGGTGAGGCTGGGTCAGGAACAGAGTTGGATTTTGGCTCCAATACAGAGCGAATCCTTGGTGACTGAGAGAAATCAGCTGGTGAGAGTGAATCAGCACAGAAATGCTGAGAGAACAGGATGTGTGAACCACAGGAGTGGGGGGTCAATATCCTGAAGCGGGAAGTTCCACAGGTTAATAATGTACCCAAGAAAAGAGAAACCTGCTCTTTCATATCAACTGCATTCAGATCCCAATGTGTTATCCCCCCAAGGGAATGTCTAGGTGAGATCCTGGGGTCACAACCCCAGTAAATGAATCCTCAATCAAACACTCCCCCTGCCCCCCATCTTGTAGGGCCAGGGATTTGGGGCATTATATTAGGGCATTGCATTCTCTCAAATGCCTTCCCTCTAAAGGATGGGTGTTTTCTGGAGTGCCCTTGATATAGGAGAGCCCTGAAGTGGAGCTAAGGCCCTCTAGTCCCACCCACAAATATTTCTGACTCTGCTTCTCCTTATAAAGGACCATTCTCAGGCAGCAGTGGTTTCCTTTAGAGCAAGAGTTTGAGTTTGTTTGTAAGATAGGACTGTGTTTGTAGGTGGTCGCAAGAAGAAGTAGCCGGTGACTTAAGATGATCCTATATCTATGCTCCAGCGGGCTTTTGTAGGGGAGGGCTGAGAGTCAGGGCTCCTGCGTTCTGTTCCCAGCTCTGGCTGGAGCAGGGAGGTCTGGGAGCTGGAATTCCTGGTTTCTGTCCCCATGAAGAGAATTTTAAGAGAGAATGTTCTCGCTCACAGCAGGGAGATTCAGGAACAGAATGGGTGTGAGATCTGTCTTCTCTAACCCCCTAGGCCCCACTCAGACCTGGGTTTAGAACCCAGGAATCCTGGCTCCCAGTGTCCTCCTTCTCTGCCCCATAGACTCTTTCCCAGACCTTAAGAAGTGCTCTGTACAGCTCAAAAGCTTGTCTCACCAACAGAAGTTGGTCCAATAAAAGATATTACCTCACCTATTTTGTCTATCTATAGACCTTGTGATGGCAATTTCCTGCAATATCCTGCACAAACCTTATTGAATTAAGTTTATGTATCATTGTGTGCTAGGGACTGTATTTAATTCCATGGGACAGGAGGACCACAATCCTCCAAAAATTAAGAATTGGTTGGAGTGGCAAATTCACTCAGATTGTAACACCTCCAGAGACCTACCGCTACCTGGAGAGAGGCTCTCGTATATTGGTTCAAACTGGTTTCGTCAAGGGCCAACGGACAAAAAAAGGACTTTTGGTTGAACAGCTCTAGTTAAAACTGATTCAGAGCCTTCTTTCTAGTCCTCCAAACAGACAGGATTTTCTATCTAAGGGCTGCCCCAATCCTTCCTGGGAAGGTTTGGAAGGATGTGGCCCAGTCTGTATGTTTGTTCTGAGCAAAAGTTATTATGAGCTTGTAAGCATAGAAAAACCCCTTGATGGCAGGGTTCGAAGTACTGTTCAGCATCCAGAGCCCTTGTTGGAGTTGGGGTGATCTCTGGTGAGCTTATTAGCATGCATGTAGGTTCTTTTATTGTTTTATAATATATAAATATATAATGCTTCCCCCTTAAGAATAAATTTGCTTGCTTAGAAAGAGCTGTGTGGTAACTTATAACTGTGGAAATTACACCATTTTGTATCTTTGAGGAGAAAAGTAAAGCAGGTTGGCTTAGGCAGTCCGGCTTGCTGGGGAATTCACAGTGTAGGTAGGGAACTGTGCAGCCTGGAAAAATCCCAATCAAGAGGGAAAGCGATGTGCATCTCCGCCCAAGAGAAGTGGCTGAGGAGCCAGAAACCTAAAAGCAGGTGTCTTACTGGAAAATACAGGGGGAATACAGGTTCAATTGCCCTGAATGAGACAGACTCCACTCCCCTTGGAATTTCTCTGGAGTTTAGTCTCAGTGACTTGCCTTAATCATCCCTTGTTCCATACCCCTAATCATTTTGTTGCCCTTTTCTGAACCTTTTCGAATTCCAGTACATCTTTGTTGAGATGGGGCGAACACATCTGCACACAGCATTCAAGATGTGGGCGTACCAGGGATTTATATAGAGGCAACACAATATTTTCTGTCCTATTTTCTATCCCCTTCTTAATTATTTCCAGCATTCTGTTCACTTTTTTGACTGCCACTGCACATTGAGTGGATGTTTTCAGAAAACTATCCACAATAACTCCAAGATCTCTTTCTTGAGTGGTAACACCTAATTTAGACCCCAGCATTTTATATTTAGAGTTGTGATTAAGCTTTCCAACAACAAGAATAAGATATATAGAAATATAGAAAACAAGAGTAAGTTTATTATCAAAGAACAGGGATTCAAGTGATAGAAAGTAAGATAACTGGAAACAGTTACTTATAAAACAAAATCATAATATGCTTTCTAGAGCCTAAATTTAACTAATAAGGCACAACACCTTCACAAGACAAGCCTGGGAGCTTGAATTCATAACATTGTTAGACGCTAAAAATCATGGTTTTAATAAAGATTTTGGATTTATGGTTTATTACAACAATCTGTAACCCACTAATCCTCCTGTTTTGTCCTTTTCACAGAGGTGTTAACAGGCCACTTCACCTCTTACAATATGTAACTACTTATGCTAAACAATCTGTCCCACCTTGTATTTACCTGTGACATATTGAGTACCTTTCACAGATCTGAAGAAGAACTTAAAAGCTTCTCTCTTTCACCAACAGAAGTTGGTTCAATAAAAGATGTTACCTCACCCACCTTGTATCTCAAGGTGTTCCCCTGTCTCCCACAAGATAGCTTACTCCAGGTCTTCCTCAGCATTTTCAACCAGTTTGGCTGAGATCCCTTCTCATAAAATCAAGCCCGCTAGCAGCTTTTCCTCACAGGTTGAAGCAATAACTGGGGGTTTATCTGCACCCCAGATATAGTTTCAAAAGTTCATTGTCTTACCCCTACACAGGTTACCACTGCTGTTTTCCCCCCTGCAGCCCACGTAATCTATTGATTAACATTTTGCTCAGACTGTAAATGATGTTTATTGTGAACCATACAGCACTTAATTTGCACATGACCAGTTAGAGTGAGGTAAGCATCTCTTCCTCCCCGACTGCCAGGAATATGTGGATTATTTTTTGGTGACCTGTGTTAACTCACAGACCTAGAGAACCTATATTTTGGTATATACACATAAATCTTCACATATTTTACATACATACATCTCACAATGATTATGCTGACCAGTGGAACACAGGCTTTCATTAGGGACTTTACATGACAGTCTTTGGTGGACTAGTGTGTAGATATCCAACTCAGGGGGTTCCTGTAATCCTTGTGTACCTCTGTGCCCTCTGTTAGTTGGCATCAAGAGGTCCTTGGGTAACATCTCGCTCTTGGCCAAGTCTAGTAACTCCAGAATAACTCATTTGGAAGATGATTTCTGTATGTAGCTGTGACCCTTACACTTACGGTATTGTGTTGCAAGGGCTAACGCTGTTGCTTTGGCGTGAATGAGCCTTGGGTACAATACTGGTGCCTCCTCTTGGAAATCCCATACGAATTACTGATATCCACCCAATGCAGGGTAGTTACAGAACCAGTAAAACTCAGCAGGTAAACTGAGATTTATACACTACCCATTGGGATCCCACGAGGTGGCCTTTTACAAGGAAAGCAAAGGGGCTAGAGGAGAAAGGACTCAGTGTTCGGGAGGACGGAAAATAACTACAGTACATGAAATAAACCAAAAACACTTTGCTGTAATCTGCAGCACCACCCCTCCCCCCACACCCCAGTATAGCCTAGCTACACAGCGATTTGCCTGCTGTGTACAGCTGGAAGGTCTGCACCCAGGGCTGCTCCTTAGATTCTAAATGTAGCAGCTTCAGCTACAGCTGAAGGAGCAGTTTTCTACATAAGTAGCTTTCAGATCAGTTAGTAGGACTTTATACGTCAAAACTACACCTTCAAACCAATTTTCCAGTGGATCGATCTAGCTATCTGTCTGTCTGTCTGTCTGTCTGTGTGTGTGTGTGCGCGCTACACCTGAACAGAGCAAAACTACCTGTGTAAGGATGAGCAATTTATGTGATGATTCTAAGAGATTCCTGTCTGGATGAAGGGCAGGGGGATCATTTATATTCTCTTACAGGCCTTTGGGACCTGTTCCCTTAAGTCTCTCCAAGCTCAGGCAGGTAGGTAGACGAAGGAGCTTCAGCTATCTTCATATTGCTGGGGACAAGTATATTTGTGGAGAAGTGATTTGTTTAACTCTGTGCAAGGATGCTGTCATGCATATTGGTAATTAGTCCCAGGGTGTCCATAGGTCACTGAGACTGAATGATTCAAAACATTGGGAGTGGAATATGGAGATTTTTACTGCTAGGGTTCTGTTTCCAATCTGGTCACAGGTTGTGCGGACTGGATGGCTCAAGAGATTGGGAATTATCTAAAGGTTCAGAGCTATATTGTGCTTTGATCACCAGCTCTATGTAATGGGCAATGCTTAACTATACCACCCCAGCAGGAGGTCAGGGATTGAATTGTGACAGGTACCACAGCAGATATCACCTGTGCTGGTTCATTGAGACAGAGGGGAAGAGCCAATGCTCTGCCAACTTTCCACCCACCTGTGTATCAGCTGTGCAACCCCAGCTTTCCCCATAGTGTCCCCTACATAGGGTCATGTCTGTGGGGTCTTACCCTTCCTCATGTGTGAATGACCCCATAAAGCCAGGTCAGGCTCTGGCTCTCAGAATGTATGTCTGTTTTGTTTAAGCATCCAAAGCTTTTCTGTGCAAAGCAAATATCTGGAATCTATAACACTGGGCTGGCAATGAGCAAAAAGTGGGTGGCAAATACCCACTTTCTCATAAGAGTCCGAACACCTCTACTTCTGGTCTTAGTTGGACACTGGAAACACTAAGACATGAAAATACATGTGAGTGTTTCAGAATCTTAAACCAACTCATGTCTGAATTGGGGGCTAGAGGAAGAGGATGGGTCTATGGGGGAGCAATGGTTTGTTCTTTGGGGGGGGGATTGCAACTAGTTCATTCATCCCCAGTGGGGAATATATATTTACCATAAACATGGAGGAACCAAATGTCTAAATGACTTTCATGTTAGATTAAGGAAAACAATAGAACAAGAAAGAACAAATGTAAGTCCTCGGGAGAAAGCACAATGTGTGCATGTGTTGTGTCCTCAGTCACATGGCACATCACCTCTGCCTTACAAAATATCAGCTGCCTCTGCAGACAGCAGATTTCTTGATAAAGGAATCATCAAGAGAGAGAACGGGAGGAATTCATTCTTCCACTCTTCAGCATCTGTGCCCAGGCTGCCTACAAGGGTCCCAGCCAGTGCCAGTTATCACTATATGGTTTCTTCAGTGGATGGGGTGGAGATATAAATACCTGAACATTAGGAATTTCTGGGGTTCTCAAAGAAGCTTGAGGGAGTTAGAAGCCCAAATCTCCATTAAAATTCAATGGAAGTTGGGTTTCTTAGCCCTGGTCTACACTACGAGTTTAGGTCGAATTTAGCAGCGTTAGATCGATTTAACCCTGCACCCGTCCACACGACAAAGCCATTTTTGTCTACTTAAAGGGCTCTTAAAATCGATTTCTGTACTTCTCCCCGATGAGGGGATTAGCGCTGAACTCGACCTTGCTGGGTCGAATTTGGGGTAGTGTGGACGCAATTTGACGGTATTGGCCTCCAGGAGCTATCCCAGAGTGCTCCATTGTGACCATTCTGGACAGCACTCTCAACTCAGATGCACTGGCCAGGTAGACAGGAAAAGCCCTGTGAACTTTTGAATTTCATTTCCTGTTTGGCCAACGTGGTGAGCTCAGAGGTGACCATGCAGATCTCATCAGCAGAGGTGACCATGGAGTCCCAGAATCGCAAAAGAGCTCCAGCATGGACTGAATGGGAGGAACTGGATCTGATCGCTGTATGGGGAGAGGAATCCGTGCTATCAGAACTCCACTCCACCCCAAAGGACTGCCCAAGCAACAGAAAGCTGGCATTCAATAAGTTCTGAAGTGCAGTGTGGTCTTGTCCTTCCCTCCTCCCCTCCTCCACCACCCCACCCGGTGCTTCCCTCCTCCCCC
>NW_020699124.1:46421-60227 GCF_002925995.2 Terrapene triunguis
TGGCCAGGCGATTTGCCTCAACCTCCCACCCTGCCATAAACGTCTCCCCCTTACTCTCACAGATATTGAGGAGCACACAGCAAGCAGTAATAACGATGGGAATATTGGTTTCGCTGAGGTCTAACCGAGTCAGTAAACTGCGCCGGCGTGCTTTTAAATATCCAAAGGCACCTTCTACCACCATTCTGCACTTGCTCAGGCTATAGTTGAACTGCTCCTTACTACTGTTCAGGCTTCATGAGCCATGGGAGCAAGGGGTAGGCTGGGGTAGTGCGACCGCGCGGTGCTGCCAGCTGGGAGAGCACCTTGAGGCAGAAGCCTCCAGCTCGCATGATATTCCAGGCAGGACTGAATATCCATGAGACGAAACTTAAAGAAGAGAATGACCTGGGGTCACTCCCATTTATGTCCAGGCGCCCCTGACCGACCTCACCGAGGTCTGCCAGGAGCACCCATGTCTGCCCAGGCACCCCTGATCGACCTCACCGAGGTTGGCCAGGAGCACCCAGGAGACGACAACAACAGCTAGCAGTCATACTGCACCATCTGCTGCCACGAAGGCAAGGAGCTGCTGCTGTGTAGCAATGCAGTACCGCATCTGCCAGCAGCACCCAGGAGATGTACGGTGATGGTGAGCTGAGCAGGCTCCATGCTTGCCGTGGTATGTCATCTGCACAGGTAACCCAGGAAAAAAGGCGAGAAACGATTGTTTGCCGTTGCTTTCACGGAGGGAGGGAGGGGGGCCTGATGACATGTACCCAAAACCACCCGCGACAATGTTTTTGCCCCATCAGGCATTGGGAGCTCAACCCAGAATTCCAATGAGTGGGATAGCTACCCACAGTACAATGCTCCGAAAGTCGACACTAACCTCGGAACTGTGGACGCACTCCACCGACTTAATGCGCTTAGTGGGGACACACACAATCGACTGTATAAAATCGATTTCTAAAAAATCAACTTCTATAAAATTGACCTAATTTCATAGTGTAAACATACCCTTAGTCTCTTAGCTGACAGCAACTGGGACCAGCAATTCCATTTTCAAGAAAACATGTAAGTGGGAGAGGGGGAATTAACCGTTCATATATTCTGCAGAGGGGCTTTGCTTGAGGGCTAGCTGGCCTAGTGATCAGCCAAACCATCTCTCTGAGTTTTGGGATGGGTTTTTTGCTCATCCTGGAGGGCCCAGCAGCCAAGTCACAGTTCATCACTGCCCCCCCACCCCCACCCCTAGAGCCCATGGCTGGAGGCGAAAGAAAGGGTGAGGGACCCAGGCTCTCCCTCTCCACCAGGTCTTGGCCCAGGGCCCAAGAGGGTAGAGGTGAGGGATGGCTCAGTCCCTTCTGGCTCCTACTTCAGATCAGCCTCTCCTGGGCAGCTTCCTACCTTTCCTGTTTTCCCTTCAGTTTGGGGCATGGCACCAACCCTCTGTTTACACAGTCTCAGGAATTCAAAGCCACAGCTTGGGGCAGTGGAGGCTTCCCTGCTTACTCTCAGAATCCAGTATCAAAGGGGTAGCCGTGTTAGTCTGGATCTGTAAAAGCAGCAAAGAGTCCTGTGGCACCTTATAGACTAACAGACGTATTGGAGCATGAGCTTTCGTGGGTGAATACCCACTTCTTTGGATGCAAGGATCTCAGAATCCAGTTGTTTCCCCTGGTCAGAGCATTGGTCCCCCTGGTCAGGCCCCCGGCCTCCCAGCTGAATCATACTCCCAGTCCTGGTTCTTCCCCTGTGCCTTCTTGGCCCAATATTCCTCCAACGCTTCTTTAACCATAGTGTGTGGGCTGTAAACCTCCTCACAGATTCATAGATTCTAAGGCCAGAAGGGACTACCATCATCATCTTGTCTGACCTCCTGTATACACAGGCCGCAAATTAATCCCACAAACTGGATTAAAACCTGTTTTTCAGAAAGAGAGCTAATCTCGTTTAAAAAATTCCAAGGGATGGTGAGTCCACCACCTCCCCAGGGAAGCTGTTCCAATGTGTCATTACTCTCACTTCTACATACTTGCATCTTATTTCAAGCTTGAATTTGTCTAACTTCAACTTCCAGCCATTGGAACATGTTATGAATTTGTCAGCAAGGTATCCTCTCCGCAGTCAGATATCTTATCTATGTATCAGCTGGACATGCACAAGTCCATAGGGCCTGATGCAATGCATCCAAGGGTGCTGAGGGAGTTGGCTGATGTGATTGCAGAGCCATTGGCCATTATCTTTGAAAACTCGTGGAGTTGGGGAAGGTCTCAGATGATTGGAAAAAGGCAAATATAGTGCCCATCTGTCATAACTATAAAGGGAAGGTGTAGTGAGGCGGCCTGGCTTTCAGCCGCCCCAGAGAGGGACGAGCCCCTCCGCATGCCAAAGTGGGTGGAGCCACAGGAGCCTGCACCCGCCCTCCAGAGGTCAAAGCGCAGGACAGGAAGTATAAAAGCCCCACCCCAGCGCTCAGAAGCTGCCTGGCTGCTGGAGAAGCCAGACGCAGGGGGCCTAGCTCCCGCTGGGGAGACTCCTGCAGCCTGTGACCGACTCGAGGACTGGCCATACCAGTCAAGGCCTGATGGCGACCAGACCCCGGAGAAGCTGTTAAGCCTACCTGTGAGAAGCGACCCAGAGGAGCTGCCAAGCCTACCGCTCGCTGAGTACCCTGAGGAGCCCATGGTGCTTGATTCCGTGGAGGACACCGACCAGACGCAGGTACTGCTAGAGGGGGAGGTAGGAAGTAGCCCGGGGGCAGCCGACCCTAGTCTGGCTGTGGCACACCCAGAGCCGATGTCGGTGTGTTGCAGCCAGGATCCCCACTGACACAGCAGCAGGCTGCCTGCTGCTGTTAGGGCCCCGGGCTGGGATGCAGTGGAGTGGGCAGGCCTGCGTCCCCCCCTGCCACCCCACTCACGGGTGGCAGTCTCCCCCTTGCCCAAGACACTCAGAACCAGGAGCCTGGGTTTTGCTATTGAACTATTTGCTCAGCCCCTGCCTGAGGGTCTGAGCTCCAGACTGTTTGCTGCCCCGCCCTGATCCAGGGCCTGAGCCTATTATTGAACTATTTTGCCCAGCCCCTGCCTGAGGGTCTGAGCTCCAGACTGTGTGTGGCCCCGCCCTAACCCAGGGTCTGGGCCTGTTACTGAACTATTTGCTCAGCCCCTGCCTGAGGGCCTGAGCCCTTGACTGTTTCCTGCCCCACCAGGCTAATTCCCCGACTCACCGAACCTAAGTAGTGAGGCAGCCTGGCTCCCAGCCGCCCCAGAGAGGGGCGACCCCCAACCGAACCCTCCTACAGAAGGGTAACAACCCTCCTCTTTACAATACTATAAAATCCCTCCTGGCCAGAGGCACCAAAATCCTTTTACCTGTAAAGGGTTAAGAAGCTCAGGTAACCTGGCTGACACCAGACCCAAAGGACCAATAAGGGGACAAGATATTGTCAAATCTTCGGAGGGGGAGGAAGGCTTTTGTTTGTGCTCTTTGTTTTGGTGGTGTTCGCTCTTGGGACTAAGAGGGACCAGACATCAATCCATGTTCTCCAAATCTTTTCTGGACAAGTCTCTCATATTTCAAACTAGTAACAGCCAGGAAAGACGTATTAGTTTATCTTTGTTTTCTCAACTTGTGAATTTTACCTTTGCTAGAAAGAGGTTTATCCCTGTTTTGTTGTAACTTTGAAACTAAGGCTAGAGGGGGTTTCTCTGGGCTCTTTGAATCTGATTACCCTGTAAAGCTATTTTCCATCCTGATTTTACAGAGATGATTTTTACATTTTCTTTTTAATAAAATAAAACCCAGGGGTTTGAGTCTTTGATCACTTTGTACCAATTGGTTAGGACATTATTCTCAAACCTCCCCAGGAAAGGGGGTGTAAGGGCTTGGGGGGATATTTTGGGGGAAGAGGAACGCCAAGTGGTCCTTTCCCTGTTTCTTGTTAAATCACTTGGTGGTGGCAGCGTACCAGGTTTTAACCTAAGCTGGTAGAAATAAGCTTAGGGGGCTTTCATGCAGGTCACCACATCTGTACCCTAGAGTTCAGAGTGGGGAAGGAACCCTGACACCATCTTTAAAAAAGGGGAGGAGAATCCGGGGAACTACAGCCTCACCTCAGTCCCTGGAAAAATCATGGAGCAGGTCCTCAAGGAATCCATTTTGAAGCACTTGGAGGAGAGGAAGGTGATCAGGAACAGTCAACATGGATTCACCAAGCACAAGTAATGCCTGACCAACCTGATTGCCTTCTATGGGGAGATAACTGGGTCTGTGGATGAAGGGAAAGCAGTGGATGTGTTATTCCTTGACTTTAGCAAACCTTTTGATATGGTCTCCCCCAGTATTATTGCCAGCAAGTTAAAGAAGTATGGATTGGATGAATGGACTATAAGGTGGATAGAAAGCTGGCTAGATCATTGGGCTCAACAGGTAGTGATTAACAGCTCGATGTCTAGTTGGCAGCTGGTATCAAGCGGAATTCCCCAGGGGTCGGTCCTGGGGCCGGTTTTGTTCAACATCTTCATTAACGATCTGGATGATGGGATGGATTGCACCCTCAGCAAGTTCGTGGATGACACTAAGCTGGGGGGATAGGTAGCTATGCTGGAGAGTAGGGATAGGGTCCAGAGTGACCTAGACAAATTGGAGGATTGGGCCAAAAGAAATCTGATGAGGTTCAACAAGGACAAGTGCAGAGTCCTGAATTTAGGATTGAATAATCCCATGCACTGCTACAGGCTGGGGACTGACTGGCTAAGTGGCAGTTCTGCAGAAAAGGCTCTGGGGATTAAGTGGACAAGAAGCTGGATATGAGTCAACAGTGTGCCCTTGTTGCCAAGAAGATTAGCGAGGGAGGGATAGCTCAGTGGTTTGAGTATTGGCCTGCTAAACCCAGGGTTGTAAGTTCAATCCTTGAGGGGGCCACTTAGGGATCTGGGGCAAAATCAGTACTTGGTCCTGCTAGTGAAGGTAGGGGGCTGGACTCAATTACCTTTCAGGGTCCCTTCCAGTTCTATGAGATAGGTATATCTCCATATATTATATTGGGTCGCATTAGTAGGAGTATTGCCAGCAGATCGAGGGAAGTGATTATTCCCCTCTATTTGGCACTGGTGAGGCCACATCTCGAGTATTGTGTCCAGTTTTGGGCCCCCCACTACAGAAAGGATGTGGACAAATTGGAGAGAGTCCAGCGGAGGGCAACAAAAATGATTAGGGGGCTGGGGCACATGACTTACGAGGAGAGGCTGAGGGTTCTGGGCTGGTATAGGCAGGGAACTGTGCAGCCTGGGAATACCCCGGTCAGAAGGGAGAGGGACATATATCTCCACCCAATCATAGAATCACAGAAGATTATTGTTGGAAGAGACCTCAGGAGGTCATCTAGTCCAACCCCCTTCTCAAAGCGGGACCAACCCCAACTAAATCATCCCAGACTGGGTTTTGTCAAGTCAGGCCTTAAAAAGTTCTAAGGATAGAGATTCTGCCACCTCCCTAGCAGTGGCGTAGCCAGGTTCTAACATCAGGGGGAGTGAACACATTAAAAAAAGGTGCCACCCGGCATATCAAATTACTAATTACATACTTTTAAATTCGTTATACATATTTATTTGTACTTAAAATAAAAACACAAGCATGATCCAGCAACGGAAAGGTTTGCACAGCTGGCATTTTGCAGGAGAACTTTAGATTATATTTAGATATACTTTAGATTCTAGAAAGTAAATGACAGAATACAGTATTTTATAATTGGCCAGTATTTTTTTAAACCTGTGACATTTTTTCCAGTTACTAATTTAATTTTAAAAATCAATGAAATGCACTTTATTTATAATAGATCGTAATACTAAAGTCAACAAAAAGGCATGACAAATGCCAGTTTTATGAGAATTGGTGAGCAAAGATCTCATAGCTCTTCGGGGTTGGACAAAGCAGTATTTTCCCTTAAAGTAGCTTTATTCATGGGGGGCGGTTTAAAACAAAAGACATCTCTACGACACAGGTTGGCACTCTAACATTTTTGAAACACTGAGTACTGAAAGTTAGGGTTTTTAACCAATTTAAGCTGTGTACACACACACACGTGTACACACACACACGTACACACACACGTACACACACACACCAAACCTCTTCCTGCTTTCCTATCACCAGTTCTGTTACTACAGGAATGAAATCTAGACATCCCGTAAAATAGCTAGTTCCACATTGTTCTTCAAACCTCAGATCAGAGAAATGCAGCTTTGCATTTGAGATACTATATGACTGTAGTACAGTTTGCACTGCCTGCATCTACACTGACATCAGGAGAGGAGAAGAGGACAAGACTGTCCCTAGCATCAAGCACAGACAATCGCCTTAGGAGGGCTGTACTAGACTTTAAGAATAAAGTGTTCTTTAGTTACACATGACAAAGCAGAGTGAGTGTAAGTCGGACATTTTCCCAGCTTCTTTGTGGGGATGACAGCATGTTGTCAGGATTGGGCTGGGTCCTAAATAGAACCTCTGTGCGTTCATAAGGTTCCCTTGGCCTAATTGGAACTGGTGCACAAGGGGAGAAAAAGCTACAAAATTGTTTTTAAGCTCTGAGCAATTATAACACCTCTTATAGTGCCACTATCACTAAGAGGATTTGTGCTGGATTATATTGAATATTAACATGATCTAATGCTGAACGAACACCACAGTCCACAGCAGGCCTGATTCTTCAAAGTCATCCAAATTTGGGAGAAGAGGGGGGAAAGAATCAAGGATGGGGGAACTTTAGCTGTAATGTCATTTCTTGATTTATTTTTTTTTAAAAAGCAAAGAATAAGTCTTAATGTTACAATATACATGTGAAATTAACAAAAGCAAGGAAACTCAAAGCCACCCAGCTGCCACTTCAACCTCAGCTCAGCCTGTTGTACAGAGATATTGTAACGGTCTCAGAATAGCATGTGATCACATATGGCATAATACTAAGGCTCAACAGGTGACTGAAGGATGGAACAAAAAGCCCTGATGCTGAATCTTTGTATCTCTAGGTTTAGATTTTTTTTTTTAATGCTATTTTAAGAAGGCTAAGTTTTCTTTTCTTTCAGGGTTATTTTAATTGTAATACGATGGAGTGGGTAGACCCCAACTGGTGTAGGGAGAAAATTAGCCTGTCCCTAAACAAGGGACTTATATGGGTCTGCCCTCAGTGTAGGGCTTTCAGAGGAGCAGGGCTGCGCAGCTAGTGATCATCTCACCCTCAGAAAGATGGAAGTGACAGTTTATATGAATGGCAGGAAGGATGATATTGTGATTAAGGTTATGGACTGGGAGTCTGGAGATCTTGCTTCAGCGCCCCTCACCCTGCCCCGGCCTCACCACTAACCGGCCCCAGTCTGACCTCAGCGCCCCCCCCCTCACCGCGCTGGGGGGGGGCTGTGCTGCCGCCCCTTCCCCTCCCGGCAGAGGCCACCCCGGCTTAGGGAGCCTCCTCCTCATCATCATCCCCGGAGAGCCAGGGAGCTACCTGCAGCCCCGGAGCGAGCTAGCAGGGCTGGGGGTGGGGGAGGGCGGTGTGGAGCCCAGAGCCAGCCAGCGGCAGCATGCAAAACCTGGCTCCGATTTCGAGTCCGGAGCCCAGTGCTGGCTGCATGGAAAGGCACAGCTTTTGCAAAATGTGCTCGGGGGGAGCAGCCGCTTCCCCTGCACCCCACTAGCTACGCTGCTGCTCCCTAGGTAACCCATTCCGGGGCTTCACCACCCTCCTAGTGAAATAGTTTTTCCTAATATCCAGCCTAGACCTCCCGCACTGCAACTTGAGACCATTGTTACTTGTTCTGTCATCTGCCAGCTCTGAGAACAGCCGAGCTCCATCCTCTCTGGAACCTCACTTCAGATAGTTGAAGATTACTATCAAATCCCCCCCTCACTCTTCTCTTCTGCAGACTAAACAAGCCCAGTTCCCTCAGCCACTCCTCATAAGTCACGTGCTCCAGCCCCTAAGCATTTTCCTTGTCCTCCATTGGACTCTCTCCAATTTTTCCACATCCTTGACCCCTAGTTGGTTCCTCCAGCACTTGCACCAGGAAGTTGTCCCCAGCACTCTCCAAAAACTTCCTGGTTTGTTCTCCCAGCAGATGTCAGGGTGATTGATGTCCCCCACCAGGGCCTGTGATCTGGAAACTTCTGTTAGTTGTCTGAAGAAAGCCTCATCTACCTCCACCTCCTGGTATGGTGGTCTACAGCAGATGCCCACCATGACATCAACCTTGTTGCTCTCACCTTTAAACTTAACCCAAAGACTCTCAACAGGTTTTTCTCCAGTTTCATACTGAAGCTCTGAGCAATCATACTGCACCCAAGAGAGGCAATGGTGGGGGAGCTCAAAGTTTGGGACTCAGTGCCTGTGAAAGAGTAAGGGATCGCATTCCTCTGCAGTCATAGGCCGGGAGCTGGCTTGACTGCCTGATTTGCCTGTCCCCTACTCCTGAGAAAACAGGTGGAACTTCATTAGCTCACCCTTATAAAAGAGGGGGTAGAACTCCCAATGGACTGCCACTAGAGTTATCGCTGAGAGGAACTGCTGCAGAAACCAAATGGACAAGAGGGGAGACTGTCTGGGGAACCCTGGACGGCTGAGACTCTGAGTGTCAGAGTTAGGAAATCTTGTTATGGGAATTATTGGGGTGAGAGACTGCTGTGCTTGCACAGACTTTGAAGAAATAGTCTGCATGGGATGGGATTGTGTTTGTTAGGGAGGTTCAGTTACAGAAACTACCTGAGCTGAAGACAGCTTCCCTGGATTCCTTGTGAAAGCACAGGGTTACCCCAGGGAGTGAGCTGACCTGACAGAATAAAGCTCAGCCTGACAGGAGGAGGGCGCTGTAAGATAGTGTAGTAGAAAATTGGCTCAGGCCTAAACTTTGGCTCAGGCCTGAACTTTGTCAGGCCTGAACTTTGGTCAAGTTAACCATAAGGGGGGAGGTATTGGAGACAGGGTAAAGGAAAAATACAAAAGCAGAACTATTTGTAATCACAGGGCTTGAGAAATATAACTGCCCACTGCTAGTGTTAGAAGAAGCTTGTAACCGCAAAGGGCAAACTGTGAATAACAGGAAAGCTGGCTGGTGCTGTCTTCCTTTTATGGAAAGTGTATTCCAATTATGGCAAAAATGTTAACAAGGAAGTATGTATTGCTAATTGTGGTTTTACGCTACATAAGCTGCTGAAAATCTGTATTCGGGGGGACTGCCAGTTCACTGGTACCCCCCTTGCATGCTCATAATAAAGGGGCCTCAGGCGGTTCTGATCCAAACACAACGCATGGTCATTTTTCCATGACAATCTGCCAGATCTATTACAATGCCCTTGCTGGGATGCTGAGGGGAAACACAGGTGCAGTTGTCCTGAGAGTAGATGTCAATAGGCAGGGCAATGTAGGGAAGTTTGCAATGCCACTGGCTGGATCTGCCCTGAGGGCTCCATTCCTCAGGGCTATCAGTGCAGAACCTCACAGTGCTATGCTCACTTTTAATCTTTAAAAGGTTTCTCACTCTATGGAATTGTAAAAGAAGCTATGAGAGTGTTACACAGACCTGGAATAATCAGATTCCAGTATTTAATGTGTATTAATCAGGGCATCATCTGTATCAATAGACAGCATCAAATGTAAACGTTTCCATCTCGACCCACGCAACCCGCATCCAAATGCACGTGGATGGATTATAATTCCCTTTTAATTGCTTCAGGAGTGCCTGGCCTGGATTTGCAGCTGGGGGAAGCAACAGGGGATCACATCCCAAGTGGTGATCAAAACCCAATATAAAAATAACAGGAGTACTTGTGGCACCTTAGAGACTAACAAATTTATTAGAGCATAAGCTTTCGTGGGCTACAACCCACTTCTTCGGATGCATATAGAGTGAAATATATTGAGGAGATATATATATACACACATACAGAGAGCATGAACAGGTGGGAGTTGTCTTACCAACTCTGACCTGAAACTTGGTCAGCAATGATTATAGGAACCTGTGGTAAGAACTTCACTTTACACCAAGTTTAGTTTGATAAGTTGAGAAAGTTTTTTCTTTATTTTTCTTGTAACCATTTCTGATTTTAATGCCTTATTACTTGCACTCACTTAAAACCTATGTCTTTGTAGTTAAATACACTTTTTTTTTGTTTTTTTTTAATCACAATTAATCCAGTGTTGTGAGCCATGTGGGTAACTCCATTTAGGATGGCAAGTTGTTGTATATTGTTCCCTTACAGGGACAACAGACTTAAGTCATCTGAGCTGTTCAGGACAGGGCTGGACAGTGCAGAACAGAATACACATTTGTTTTCCTTAGGCTTCAGCCACCCCATTGTCCCCAGGTGCTTCCACCAGAATGGGAATCTAATGACCCATCACTGAATCTGGTCTGGGAGATGTGCTACAGCCACTATCAGCAAATGGTGGAATTCCACATCCACCTACAGGCATTCCATGCTATAATGATTTCATGATGACTCCATAAGATCAACCAGAATTCATAAGTTGTACATAGACAGATGCCCCAATCATTGTTAATTTCATCTGAAGGGAACAGAAATTTTACAGATGAAGGGAAAAACACTCAAAAAGACTATGGCTCTCAGTGAACCCCTCACCAAATCCTGGTCCTGCTAAATGTCACCCAGGACCCCTTGAGTACCCAGCTCCAGGTGATGTTACTGAGAGTTTATAGTTCTCAGTACCTTGTAGCATTGGACCCTAGCCAGTTACTTATACCAAAGATCATGATGGCGACAGTAGGGATGTCAGGAGATCTGGAGTTCAAAAAGCTGATTTGAAAACATCTGCTCAGCTCCTATTCCCCCTCCCCACCCCCGATCATGTGCCTCGTGCTGTGTGTTGTCTAGAAGTGATGGCTGTATCCTGGGTCCCAGTTCTCAAAAGCTAAAGGAGCACTAGGGTCTCCTCAGAGCTCTCCCCAATATTTTAAACCTATTCAATCGATTTCTCTTCCTCTCACTGCTCAAAACCCTTGAATGCTTCAGGAATAGCACCAAGATGTGACTATTAGCTGACAAAAAGCTGACTGAAAACCTTTATTCAATTACTCTAATCTTAATCATATGCCTAGCAATAGAGTCATCTAGTTTGTGGCCAGAAAGGTCCACTGAATCATCCGGTCCAACCTTCCACATATCAGAGGCCATCAACAGGACCCAGAACCAGCACACCAAACCCAACAGGTTAACCTTGTGCTGACTTGAAAAGATGTCTGCATTATGTGTCACAGTTCTCAGATAAGTTGCCTAAAAGGATTACAGAATATTTTAAAGTCTTAAAACCTCCTGCTCTTCCTTAGATTTCCATAAGTCTCTCCAATGCTTAATTAATATCCCTAAGATTTGACAGTATTTTGTTGAGGTTAGGATTAGAGTTGAATTTGTGTATGAGACTAGAATTAATATTGTGGTTAGGAGAGACATCAAGGTTAAGGCTGGAACATTCATGTAGTAAAGTCATATCCACTATTATATCCGTTTAGAAAACATCTGTCCTCCTAATCACGCTCCTCAGGGCGTCCTTCACCTCCTTGTTCCTCAGGCTGTAGATCAGGGGGTTCAACATGGGGATCACCAGTGTGTAAAACACAGAAACCACCACATCAGTATCCAGCCCAGACTTTAAGTTGGGATGTATGTACATATAGAAACCAGTCCCATAAAGCAAAGCCACAGAGGTCAGATGGGAGGTGCAGGTGGAAAAGGCTTTGTGCCTGCCCTTAGCAGAGCAGATCTGCAGAATAGCAGAGAAGATGCAGAAATAGGAGACCAGAATAGGTGAAATGGTGCTCATACCAATTAGAGCAGAGAAAAGGACAGAAAGGGTCACTGAGAGGCAGGTATCGGAGCAGGAGAGCTTCAGAAGCTTGGGGATGTCACAGAAGATATGATCAATGACATTGTATCCACAGCAGGACAGTCGAAACACACATCCTGTCTGAAATGCCGAATTCACACACCCAGCTATGTAGGATCCTCCTACCAGCCATACACAGACTGTCTGGGACATGGTGACTGTATACAGCAGTGGGTTACAGATGGCCACATATCGGTCATATGCCATCACGGCCAGGAGGAAGCACTCAGTGCTCACAAATGCAGCAAAGAAACATATCTGGGCAGCACACCCTGCGTAAGAGATGGTTTTATCATCTGTTAAGAAGTTCATCAGCATCTTGGGGGCAATGGCCGAGGCATAGCAGGCATTAACAAAAGACAAATGGCTGAAAAAGAAATACATGGGGATGTGAAGCTGGGGTACGACCCTGATTAGCACAATCATACTGAGACTTCCAGCCACCGTGATAAAGTAGATCACTAGGAATAAGAGGAAGAGGACAACCTGCAGCTTTGGATGACTGGTGAATCCCAGCAAGACAAACACTGTTGCACTTGTTCAATTGTTCCCTTCATCCATTGGTTCAGTGTCCACTACCTGCAGGGACAAGGATGCATTTCAATGCTTGGAAATAAAGCTAGGATTGCACAACACTGATCGAACAGGTCATGTAACCATCCACTAACTCCTGTTCTATACATCTGTGACTGTATAGACACAACATGTCACTGCAGCTAAGGAAAAGACTGAAGATCTATGTTCAATTCCTGCCTCTGCCACTGACTCTCTGTGTGATCTTGGAATCATTCAATCTCTCCCTCCGTCAGTTCCTTGTTGTAGTGGGGTGGTTACCCGGCTGGGGCAAGAAGCCTGGGCTGACAGGGGAAAGTAGGCTCAGCTGTGGCCATGCCCCAATCAGGCCCAGCTGGCCCCTATAAGGGGCTGTGAGCCAGGGCCCAGTCAGTCTCCCTCCCTCCGCCTATAGAGAGAGAAGGGCCTGGCTGCAAGGCGCCAAGCAAGGAACCTAGACTGGAGCAGGGCTGGGGAAGGGCTAGAGGAGCTGGGAGCTCTGGGCTGGAAAGCCCCAGGCTGCAGGCCTGACGACAGGCCAAATAGGTGCAGGGTTGCAGGGGGCAACCTATGGGTAGGCAGAGGCAGCAGGTCCGACCCCTTTGCCTATGATGAGTGGCTTACACTGCAGTGAGCGGGGGCTAGATGGGGACTGGCAGTAGCCTAACATGGAGGTGAAGTGGGTGGGGGTTCCCCTGGGCTGGGGAGACCCTGAGGCTGTGTGGGGTTACTGCCAGGGGGGGCAGCACCCCAGATAACAGGGCACTGGGTCCGGGAGGGACACAGGGGCTAGCGGATCACTGGCCTGCACAGGGTGCTCCGGATGCTGGACACGCTAATTCCCGAGGATGACTAGCAGGGAGAGCCCAGGGGTGAGTCCCACTTGCTTACACTTGTCTATAAAAATGGGGATAAAATACCACATTTCTCCCTTCTCTATTTTGATTGTAGGATCCTGGGGGCAGGATGCCTCTCACTATTGCAATTGTACAGCACCTAGCACAACTGAGCTATGCTCTTGGTTGTTGCAAATAATATATAGCATTATGATGGACCTGCAAAAGAGAGGACTACCCTCCTGTCAGCCCACTATACATCCCCTTCCTCCTGGCTAAATAGGAACTACATTTCCCACAAGCCCTTTCCCCATTGAACTTCCCTTCCCATCGCCAAGAGGTGGCTGGGCTGTGTTTGGGAGTGGGAGCCTCAGGGCAGCTGACCTGCAGAGGACCCCCCCAGGAACTGTACACAGAGCCATGTGTGGAATAGGCCAAGACTGCCAGACATCACAGCTAGGTGCAGGTCTGTGTGGGACTTATGGGGGAGTAGCAGTGGCTGGGCAGGGAGCAAAGGAGCCTAATGAGAAACACTAACTG
>NW_020699125.1:0-3589 GCF_002925995.2 Terrapene triunguis
CCCTGCCCTCAGTGACCTCTGTGCAGACCAGTCTGTCACATCCTGGAGTGAAATCCAGACTAGTGAGGAGCTGTGTCACCACCTCCCTGTAAACCTGGGTGCCTTAATTGCTCTGTTGTTGTGATTCTCTTCTCTGGGCACCAGCAGCCAGTGTAGAACTTGCTGGAGGTCAAGGCATGGCTAATATATGAACCAAAGTAGGTGGTGAACCGAAGAACGCCTCGCTAGAATAGTAACCACTAACATAAACACATTCCTAGGAGGATGGTACAGGAACACACAGACCCCCTGTAAAATAAGGAGGAATGACAGGATAATGGAAGAGAATGTTTTGTTCAAACTATCAGGTACAAAGTACAAGTCTGGTAACTAATAACATCTGGAGTGTAATACATAACTTGTTTGTCTCAATGTATAAAAGGAGAGTTATAAATGAATTGACAATGACTTATCAATATTCCTTAACTGCAAGGTACATGGCCTCACTATATCAGACACAAAGTGTGCACAGAGGTGATAGAACAGAGTTTCCATCCTGCATCCCTTGTGTATGCAGAAAAACCTCATGGTCCCCAACCTGCATCCTTTCCTTAGCAAAAATAGAGTTATAGGAAGGGCAACTTTGTATTGGCCTAGGGGACAACACTATGTGATGGGCAAACAAGTGCTAGTGAACCTATAGCTTGGTATGCAGGTTACTGATATTGTGCTTTGTTGACAATTAACCCGGTTGACCTTTCACCACCAAATTGAGCCTGTGGTCTTTCTTTATGATTAACGTTGAGGTCTGCTGAATCAGCCAGCTACACTGGCTCTTGGGAAGAACAGAAGCGCAACCCAGGGAAAGCAGTGCACAGAGCAGCAGGCCACAGACAAGTATGCAGGTCACACCCTGTGTGTCTGTGCATCCCCGGATCAGCAACTGTGACTCCAGCAGCCTGCTAGCAACACCCTAGTCACACTCCCTGGTCTCCAGCAGCCTTGGTGGCTACTCACAAGGTGACCCCAATACACTCCCAGTCCTGACTTTTCCCAAAACTATGTGCTCTGAAGTATCCAGCCCTCTCCTGCAACATTCAGAGAAATAATAAAGTTTGTTTTCTCCTTTAAAGAGAAAAAAACACACTACAGGTTATTAACTTAGCCGGGGTAAATACACACTTTCCTGCAAACACAGCACTGAGACAGTTTATTGTAAAAATAAAACAAATTTATTAACAAAGGGACATAGGTTAAGTGATGCCCAGTAAAACCTATTAAAAGTAGAGATGGTTCAAAGCAAATAAAAGTGAAAACACACACCTAAAAGCCTAAAACTTAATCTAGCAAGGTACAAGCTTTGTTCAAGAAGCTGTTTTCCTCGACATTCTTCCCAGCCATGGCTCACTTTCCCTCAGCCAGGACCATGCAGAGAAGTACAAGGTGTTGACTTCCCTCGTGTTCCCAGGTGAAGTATCTTTGCCTACACAGATTTCTCATCTATATTTCATTCCCAGAGACTTCAACACCTCCTTGGCTGAAGGACACATCTTTGTCAACCTGCAATAGCTCTGGCCCTTTGTGACTGTCTAGTGATGGATGCCAACATGGCTTCTCCTCTCTCCTTATATCTTTCCAGATTTACTGGTTTGTCCCCAGATTCAGGATGACCTCATACTATCCATCTCATCCTGTGGACTTCCCCTCCCCCTGCTGATTTCTATGTAAATGGGTCTTCCATTGTTTTTGGTCACACCTTGCATAACCTTTGCATTACTAGACAGGTAGATAGCTGTGGGCATGTATCTGGTGCAGATCTCTGAACTCCTCTGACATGTGTTCTCTTTTGGGGGAAAGGGAGACTATGGTGCACATCTACATAGAGTGGGTGAGGCTGCAGCCCCTCTTCCAGCCATAGGCGATGCATGGGGGGGGCATGCAGGTCCAAATTCCCAGATAGAAATCTGTCCTTCTCTGGCTGCCCCCATCCCCAGGCATGCTCAGCCCCAGTTCCTGGCAGCCAGGTCTGGGCAGGGAACAGAAAGAGTGGACCAGCCACTTCTCACACTGGCTGCTCCAGGTCGCTGCTCTGTGCAGCATGGTGGCTACATGTGAGAACCTGGTTGGGGAGGCACAGTGGGAGAAGTACAGAGCCTCCCCTCCCACAGGCAACTCTGGTGGGGTAAGGAGAGCATGGCAGCCCTGGGCTGGGTGGTCCATGGGCAGAGGAGACCTGTGGGGCGGTCAAGTTTCCTCCCCTTTAGATTGTGCCTCCCCAGTATTAGCAGGCATGAGTCATCTATGCATTTTTTCCTGCACCTCCTCATTTATACACATCCTATCCATAGCCCCACAAAGTTGGGAGACCTTCTTGTCAGCTTCCTCCCAGATAGCCATCCATCACACCAGGAGGAAGAAGCTGGATGAGGGGAGGGGGTAATCTAGGACAGTGGGGCCTATTCCCTGTCCCTCATCCCATCACACCTGAGTTCCTCTGGGTGGTGTCCCCTGACTCCTTAAGACACCTTTGAGGAGCAGTGGGTGCTATTGGGGGTTCTCTGCTAGGTGTCCCCCTCTGGATTCCTGATTTTTTAACCTTTAATCTTCATTCCCATCACTGTTTTTTTTCATTAGTTTTCCATACTATTCACTTGTGGCCCAGGTTCAATAGCTCCTTCCCCTCGGTTGAGGGAGCAGGCCTTTAGCTTTGGGCAGGCTTAGGCCTGAGCCCTCTCAGTAACCACAATAAGGGCAGGAGAATTTACAAAGCAACGTGAAGCCGACAATTCTGTTTTCCTTCTCCAAACTGAGACAAGCATAAAGCAGCACACAGGCTAAAATATACCTTCAGAGCCTGATTGGCCAAGAATTACTTGCAGAAATAACTCCATTGACTACAAGGGGCCAAATCACGACATGTTTACTCAGGGAAATCTCTTTTTTGTAGGCACTGTAAGTTTTGCCAGAGTAAGAACTGAGCAAAAGCTAAGAAACGGCCACAGGATTTAGGCTGGGAGTTTGAAAGGGTCCTGCCTGATCTAGGTGCCCAAATCTGTTTAAAAGTCAATTGTATTTAAGTGCCTATCTCCCTTAGGTACAGTTAAATATTCCAGCCTTTGCCTATTGATTCCAGTGATAGTTTTATCTGAGTAAGAACTGATCAGGACATCAGTATGTGTCACGTTTATTTTGAAGTGGGTTTACCTGAGTAAAAAAAAGCAAGGCCTGTGGTTTTGGCCCACTGATTTCATTGTGAGCTTTCCCTGAGTAAGGATTGAGTAAAACCAAAGTAAGGATGAAGGATTTTGCCAATGGGCTTTAATGGGATTTTTTTCTGGCCCAAGCAGTGAACTCTGTATCATGAATCAGCACAGACATTTTTCCACATGACTTTATTACCAGGAGGTTAGTTAAGAGGAATCACACTTTTAATGAGAGAAGGATGCTGAATTTCCTTCAGTGACTAACTAGATGCATTATTAGCTTGTTCTTTTCTCTCCACTCACTTGCTTTCAGCACCATTTTTTTAACCCAGTCCATGAGTTTTTTAAACAAGATTTGGGTGTCGCTCATTAGTAGGAATTGGTTGAGGAAACTGTGTCTCCAAAAA
>NW_020699126.1:0-4653 GCF_002925995.2 Terrapene triunguis
CTTAAAAGCCTTTTGGTGAATGTTGATAATCAATACAGAATTGTTTTTCCTCCCTGACATCTCTCTGTCCACCCATCCTTAGCTCCTCAGGGCAGGGTCTGTCCTTCCTTGGCTGTCTGGAAAAATCACATTGTGGGAGTGACTGCAAACAAAGCAGAAAGGGATGCAGTCTTATGCTTACTTACCCGGAAGACCATGATCTCTTCCACGTTGCAGGTTTAAGGCTGGTAGATCCAGTCCAATTACTTGTAGCTGTTCAAAAAGCCGCTCTTGGAGCTCCTCAACCACCATTTGATCCTGTTTCATTAGTTTTGCACGGACAACCAGCATACCACGGAGAAGCGGGTCAATGCCACCTGCAATGAAGGTCAAGTCCAGAAAGAAACAGAACAGTCTGTAATAGATTCTACCTAGTAGGCTACATTTTGTGCAACAGAAGGTTAGCCTCAATGCTCCCTTTGCTCCTCAGGGGTCACCTGAGATCCTTCCCGCTCTGATGGTTGGGGAGGTCATTCCTAGCTAACAGTATGCGCCATGTTCCCCCCCAAGGAACCAGAGTAGTTTATAAGAATGTCTGCAGATACAGTGGCCTGTTGTCCCATAACAACATGAGCTGCTCAAAGGAAGCCAAGCAGTTTTAGTAAACAAACTGCATAGGAAGAACTGGAAAGGCTTCTCCTTCAGGAAAAATGGAGCTTTGTGTTTTTACCTCACAGCAACACAACAGGAGCTGGGAAAGGCCTCACAGGTAGAGCTGGCTGGGCAATGTGTGTTTTGTTCCTGGGAAAAATTTCATTGAAATTTGTCTTCAAAAGTATAACAGAGGCTTGGGCAGCTGGGCGGCCTAGTGGTTAGATCTCCTGACTCTCGGCCCCCTGCTGAGCTCCTCCTTTAAGTCTGGGGGTGGGTAGGAGGACCTCCCTCTCCACCACGTCCCAGCCCAGGGTCCTGTGCATGTCAACCCCCAAACAGGGGGGTTGGTGTCCCTCCCAGCAGGGAGTCAGAATCCACTGCCCTGGGCTACTTCCTACCAGTAGGTTCAGTTTGGGGCATGGCCCCTCTAGTCCAATCTTCCAGGCAGCATGCTTCCTGTAGGGTTCCCTCTTGGGTCTGGGGCAGCACCTCGCTGCAATCCCAGGCTCCTTCAGGCAGGGCAGCCACGAACTAGTGAGGGCAAGCCCCACCGTATCTCGGGGATCCACTCAGTCAGTTCTCTCTGATTCTGGGGGTTCCTTTGCAGTCTCCCCTTGGCTGGGGAGCCAGGGCTTGCTTTCTGTCCCTTCAGGTAGTTCCTGCCTCTACACCAGTCAGCCCTGAACTGAGCCAGGCTCCCTCCTTGTCTCTCCCCTATAGGCCTGGCATTGGCTGCAGGCATAATGGGCAGAGGTTAGTTGGGCCCAAAGGCTTCTTCAACCCCTTCCGTGTTGGTGGGTGGTTCCCCTTCTTCACCACAAAAGGTTTTCAGGTTTTCATCAAAAACTTGAAAATCAAAATTTTGGGACCAACAGTGGCAAAAAAGTGAAAAATACCTGATTTTTCAACTGAAATGTTTTGGTTTTCAGGTTTTCAACAACAACAATTCAAAAATGTTGTTATAAGTGGGTATTTTCTGTGGAAATTTTTATTTTGACAAAAAAGCCCCCATTGATTGAAAAAAACACCTTTCAAATGAAAACTTTCACCAAGCTCTACATGTAGGCGATACATGCCAGGCCCTCCTCATCGAGAAGGGCTTTGTTTTACAGTTCCTTTTGTTCTGTCTAGTTTTAAAATGTCCTCCCCAGTGGTTTTGTAATCCCCTGGCTTCCCTCAGAAGAGTTGGCCAGCGTTGAATTCCATACTCTCAAGAACGTTTTCCTGGTAATCAGCTTAGATTTTCCTTTTCTTAGTTTTATGCTATTACTCTTAATAACAGCTCCTGAAACACACTGAACAATCCATCTCTTGGTGATGTCATGCCATGCTAAACTGTATTATACTGTTCCCAATTTGATATGAACATGGTCCTCAGGTTCTAGACCTGGCAGCTATCTATCCTAAAAGTGTTCATAAGCTCTTTTAGCCTTTGTATCTGATCTGTCTATTCTCTTCATATCTGGCCACTTTGGAAATAGGTTCTTTTCCAAAGCTGGAGCAGTAGTTCTGAGTTGTCTTCCCATCAGGATTTGGGCTGGACTATATCCAGCAGCCGTGACTGGTGTTGATCTGTAACTCGGAAGGGCAAGGAATGGATTTTCTTGGTTGTCTGCCTAGAGCTCTCTCAGCCTCTCCATTTGCTTGTGGGTGATGTGGGCTGCCAGTAATGCGATTTTGATATTCAGGATATTTTGAGTTCAGGGCTGTTGGTCATAAGCTGTTGTTTAATTTCTAAAAAGCTACACAGTTCTTATAATGCTGAGTCTATAGCGGTGACTCAGGCTAGACCCACTAAGGGACTTAGGCCCCTAATTTCCACGCCATAAGCATGAATCCAACATTTAGGCAGCACTGAGATCCTTAAACCCCCTGCTCCACTGCTGCCTAACTCTGTAGACACCTCAATTCCATAGCTGCCGACATTTCCACCACTGGGCATGCACAGAGCCTCCGAAATCCTGATGCCACCGAGCCGCTCAGCACCCTAGCGCACACCTAAGTCCCAGCAGGATTTATCAGCTAGGTGTTCCCCTACCAGGCTTGGTCCCATTTGGGTCCTGTGCAGAAGACAGTCAGCAATAAGGAGAGTGGGGACTAGACTGGCTGAAGTGCATGCTCCCCAGTAGGCAGGCGAGGCAGCTGGAGTGGGGAAGAGCTGTTTCCAAATCCCCCCTCGGCTTGATTTGGCACCAGGACTTGAACTCAGCTCTCCTACATCCCCGGTAAGAGCCCTAGCTGCCCGGCTATGGGTTAATCTGAGGGTGGGGGTGTCCCAGTCACTCCTGTCGAAGCTGTTCCGTTTGGTATTAAACAATTCATTGGGACAGACAGAGCTAGAGATGTTGGCTCTATGGCCTGGTGGCTAGGACCTGTATCTATCACGTGAAAGAGCCATGTTCAAGCCCTTGCTCCAATGACTGTTTACTTCTTCACAAGTGGTGAGTTCACCCATGTCATACCTTGGCTAATTTGGTTTAAGATTCAGTTCACAGTAAGTTGAGAGGTAGGGCAGTCAGTTCTAAAGTGGCTGCACTCTGTCCCATTGTATATATATCCAATTAGCATGAAAGACATATAAAATGAAAGTGTCACCACTAAACGTGAGTGAAAGGAGCTATAGAATTGTGTAGTTTTAAAATATAGCAGAATGCTAAAATCTTGGGGGGGGGGGGGAAACTGTTTGATATATTTGTTCATAATCTAGATAAGGCACTTTATTTTCAGTTTCTTCTGATTTTTATTAAAAAATTCCTGGCTTTTTCAAAAGCTCTTATTTGGTTTTTACTGATTGTCACACCTCATGGACCTGAAAACTCTGATTATGTTAAGAAAATCCAATACATTACATTAGGTACATATGTCTATGTTAGTAAATCAGTCTCAGTGTAAATGCAGGGCTGTCTGTTAAAGTAACACAATGTAGTGGAAGATACACATAGGCAAGTGCATATGTTAATGTACAGTTCATGAAATAACTTTTAAATTGCTTTTACTTGCAATACTCTTACTTTTCTCTGTTTGTTGCTTTTTTTTTTCTGTTCTCTCGTCCAACATTAACCCTGGTATTTACCCAGAAAACTGGGAAATTCATTTTTTGCACTGATTTTCACCTCTATTTTAGTTTTTGTAATAAACATTGATAAATCCCTAGATAATTTTAAACAAAATAAAAACTGAAAACTACCATAGAGTAGTCAGAGCACAGTCCCAGCCAGGTGTTAATCCTGACTGCTACATCCTTTACTAGGGGCCAGATTCCTACAGGTAGCTAGGTGCCATCTAGAGACACAGATAGAAGGTCAGTGAGATTTTCTCAATAGGCATGTAGGTGCTCTGGGAAATTCCACTAGCTGCTATCTGCATCTTTAGATACCTAAAGACCTTTGAAAATCTGGCCCTAGGCCTTTGCATCTCAGTCTCTGGAGCTGTAAAATGGAGATAACTCCCACCTCTGGAGGTCATGAGACTTACTTCATGTTTGGAAAGTGCCTGATTAAAGGCATATTTAATATGAAAACAGTACATTGAATACGTTTTATAAAGGGCTATCACCAAAAGCATCATTTAAAAACGGTGGCTTATTAGAATTAATAGAACAGTTATTAAAAGTTATATTGAATTGTAACAGGGAATTATAGCTACACTGATGAGAGGCAGAACATTCAAAGTAGAAGATTAAACTAGCCCTGCAGCAGGAGTGAGACACAATTCAGCCTCAACTCAGGTTCCAGGTCTTTAAAGATACAATTATCAGCAAAGTTCGTTGCTGATGCCCACTGCTAGTTTTTGCAAATAATTTCATAGTTTAAGTGGCATTGCAAGGTTTCATTTATTCAATATAATGAAAGTTACTGGCAGCTTTTAAAATCTTTCCTAGAGTCCTAGAGAGACAAGCTGGGTGATGTAATATTTTTTATTGGACAAACTTCTGTTGGTGAGAGAGACAAGCTTTCGAGCTGCACAGAGCTCTTCTTCGGGTAGTGTACTCAAAACCTTGTCTCTCTCACCAACAGAAGT
>NW_020699126.1:4663-17910 GCF_002925995.2 Terrapene triunguis
CGAAAAGCCAAGGAGAATACATTTGCCACGGTGGGATCCACAGACTCATCATAGCCCACGTAACATGGTATTTCCTTCTCAGTCTCATCTCCAAGCAGAAGTGGCAAGTAGTCTCTGTATGTTACTACCTGGAAGGGAATACAGACTGAGTTAGAAGCTCATATACGCTCTTTCTAAAGGAAAAAACGATCACTTTCTAACATTATCAATAGGATTGGTCAAAAATTCTGCGTCAAAATGCAAGACATCAATGAAACAGCCAGGAAAGTTAAAGACAACAAGAAGGAAATTTTAAATATATGAGCCACAAAAACAATGCTAGCAAATGGCTTTGTTCTGTTACTAGGTGTGGATGGCAAAATTGTCCGTAATGATGCAGAAGAGGCAGAAGTCTTCAATAAATATTTCTGTTCTGTGTTTTGAAAGGAGCAGGAGGATGTATTCATAGCTTACAGTGATAATTAAATGTGGCGACGACACAGGAAAGGAAATAGAACACCAGGTTTGTGGTAGCTAGAGAGCTTCACAAGCTTCAAGCAAAAAGCCTCTCAGGAAAAAACCTTTCCTGGGGTTTTTATTATATTACTTGCTTTGTTTACAACACTTCTCATTGGTACAAATCTTGCGCATGAAGAAGACATGCAGTAGTCAATTACATAAAATAACAGCCCCATATCTTGTGCACGTGAAAGCCAGCTGCAAGGGAGAAAAACAGGCAAGCCAAAAAGTTTTCCCAAACACAGACGCTGGGACAAGGTCACTCCTGCCTCGTTGCTAAGGGAACAGTTTGCCGTTCTCGTGGGCAGACGGTTCGGGAGCAACACATTCCTACAATTAAATACTTTCTATTCCACTAGTAAGTAGGGAGTACGCTAAACAGCAACTGCTGAAGTTAAACATTTTAAATCTGCAGGACTGGAAAACTTTCCCCCAAGAGAATTAAAAGAATTGGCCGTGGAGCTCTCTGAGCCACTGAGTTTGATGCTCCAGAGGACCAGAGCAAAGCCAACGTGCTGATATTCAAAAGGGTGACTAGGAAGGCCCAGCTATCGGAGGGGCTTGGATAGTGCCTGTACCTTGTGTTGGCCTCTGCACAGGGCTGAACTTCACTCACAGACAGCATGGCTGAGATATGAACTTTCTTCCCCAGCTGGAGCAACTTAGCCTGTAACGCTCCCCAAGAGGATGCCTCGGTCAGAGATTAAAGTCCAGGACCTCCATGGTAGCATTCTCTGAAATGCTTCCAGCTCCATGATTGGGCCAGTTAGACAGGCAGAACTGCAGGCTCTCAGTGTGTGGCTGAGACAATGGTATAGGGAGGAGGGATTTAGGGTTTATTAGGAACTGGGAAAACTTTGGAGAATGGAGGAGCCTCTACAGGAAGGATGGACTCCACCCAAACCAAATCAGAACAGGATTACTGGCACGTAACATTAAAAAGTTCCTAGAGGAGTTTTTAAACTGAGAGCTGGGGGAAAGCCGAGGAGCACACAGTTCAGAGAGAGCCATCCCTTAGGGAGGATCTAGTAACAGGGATTCTCTAGGTCCTAGTAAAGAGGAGAGGATAGAAATTGATAAAGTACAGGCAGGAGCTGAAGAGAAACAGTTAAATGAAAAAGAGTCTCTTCAATAATTCATCCAAAATAATTAGAAATTTTAAAAGGGTTGGTTTTCAAATGCTAGAAGTCTAAATACTAAGATGGGTGAACTTGAGTGCCTGGTGTTAAATGACAACAGAGTCCTGTGGCACCTTTAAGAGTAACAGATATATTGGAGCATAAGCTTTTGTGGGTGAATACCCACTTCGTCAGACGCATGTTAAATGAGGATATTGATATAACAGGCATCACAGGAACATGTGGAACGATGATAATCAACGGGATAAGGTAATAACGGGATAAAATACATAGGAATGACAGAGTAGGTCATGCTGGTGGGGGAGTGGCAATTTATATGAAAGAAAGCATAGAGTCAAATATAGTAAAAACCTTAAATGAATCAAACTGCACTATAGAGTCTCTATGGACAGAAATTCCAAGCTTGAATAATAAGAGTAGAAATCTATTACTGACTACCTGACCAGAATGATGATGGTGACTGTGAAATGCTCAGGGAGATTAGAGAGGCTATAAAAATAGAAAACACCATAATAATGGGACATTTCAACTATCCCCATATTGACTGGGTACATGTCACGCAGGACAGGATGTAGGAATAAAGTTTTTTGATACCATCAATGACTGCTTCTTGGAGCAGCTACTCCTGGAACACACGAGGGGAGGGGCAATTCTTGATTTAGTCCTAAGTGCAGCACAGGATCTGGTTCAAGAGGTGAATATAGCTGAATCGCTCGGTAACAGTGACTATAATGAAATTAATTTTAATATCCTTGCGGGGGAGAAAATACAAAAGAAGCCCACCACAGCAGCATTTAATTCAGACCGGAGAACAACACAAAAACAAGAAAGCTAGTTAAACAGAAGTTAAAAGGAACAATCACAAGAGTGAAATGCCTGGAAGCGTCATGGAAACTTTTAAAAAACATCATAATAGAGGCTCAAATTAAATGTATATCCCACATTAAAAATAATAATAATAATAATAATAATAATAATTAATAAGAGGACCAAAAAGGATAGCTCAGTGATTTGAGCATTGAACTGCTAAACCCAGGGTTGTGAGTTCAATCCTTGAGGGGGCCATTTAGGGAACTGGGGTAAAAATCTGTCTGGGAATTGGTCCTGCTTTGAGCAGGGGTTTGGACTAGATGACCTCCTGAGGTCCCTTCCAACCTTGATATTCTATGACAAAAAATGCTACCATAGCTAAACAACACAGTAAAAGAGGCAGTTAGAGACCCAAAAAAGCATCCTTTACAAATTGGAAGTCAAATTCTACTGAGGAAAATAATGTAAAAAGGAGCATAAATTTTGGCAGATCAAGTGTAAAAGTATAATCAGACAGGCCAAAAGAGAATTTGCAGAGCAACTAGAAAAAGATTCAAAAACTAACAGAATTTTTTTTTAAGTATGTCAGAAGCAGGAAGCCTGCCAAACAATCAGTGGGGCCACTGAATGATCAAGGTGCTAAAGGAGCACTCAAGGAAGACTAGACCATTGTGTAAATGAATTTTTGCATCAGTCTTCACTGCAGAGGATGTGAGAGAGATTCCCACACCTGAGCCATTCTTTTTAGGTGACAAATCTAAGGAATTGTCCCTGTTTGAGGTGTTAATAGAGGAAGTTTTGGAACAAATTGATAAATTAAATAGTAATAAGTCACTAGGACCAAATGGTATTCACCCAAAAGTTCTGAAGGAACTCAAATTTGACATTGCAGAACTACTAAATGTGGCATGTAAACTATCAGTTAAATCAGCTTCTATACCAGATGACTGGGAGGAGAGCTAATGTGATGCCAATTTTTTTTAAAGGCTCCAGAGGTGATCCTGCCAATTACAGGCCAATAAGCCTCACTTCAGCACTAGCCAAACTGGTTGAACTATAGTAAGGAGCAGAATGATCAGATACAGAGATGAATATGATTTGTTGGGGAAAAGTCAACACTGCTTTTGTAAAGGGTAATCATGCCTCACCAATTTATTAGAATACTTTGAGGGGGTCAACAAACATGTGGAGAAGGGTGTTTCAATGGATATAGTGTACTTGGACTTTCAGAAAACCTTTGACAAGGTCCCTCACCAAAGGCTTTTAGGCAAAGTAAGCTGTCATAAGAGGGAAGGTCCTCTCATGGATCAATAATTGGTTAAAAGATAGGAAACAAAGCTTAAGAATAAATAGTCAGTTTTCAGAATGGAGAGCGGTAAATAGTGGTGTTGCCCAGAGGTCTGGGACCATGGTGAGCAACATATTCATAAATGATCTGGAAAAAGGGGTAAACGGGTGGCAAAGTTTGTAGGCAATACAAAATTACTCAAGATAGTTAAGTCCAAAGCAGAATGTGAAGAGTTACAAAGGGATCTCACAAAATTGGGTGACTGGGCAAATGTCTCTGGAAAACCCAGTTTGAACCAAGAAATGCAAACTACCTCAAGGGGTTGTCTTAGCAACTCACGTTAATCATCCCTCACTGTTTTTAATTCCTGGAGGCGCTGTGGTAACCACCCCCATGGAGTAGAACACAATCACACTGAAACTGTTCATGGATTGATCGCGTTGGTCCCCAAAGATACCGCATGCGGGTGCAATATCTGACACAGTAATTATTTCCATTTGTACAACACTAAGCCACTAAAACTGAGCTGTGACTGATAAGGCAGAGGGCCCCTGCAGCACAGAGGGTGCCTAACACATTTAGATCTGCAGGCTGCTGCACGCATAGCCCCAGTGGCTACAGGGCTGAGCAAGCTTGGTGTGTAGGAACCTGCACAGGCAATTCTGGAGGGGAAAATCATGTCTAAATCTGAGCAAGAAAGGTTTAATCAACAAGTGAATGGCAGCAAAAACGATATTGCAGCTAATACCTGGGTCATGGCACCTATGATTTTTCGGGCCTCCTGGTAGAGTTTCTCTCCATCCCAGTGTGGATTTAATTTTTTCAACTCGGTAGCCAAGCGATTGTGCTCCCGCACAAAGAGTGTGTGTAGAGCTGTAAGTCCCAGATTTTCAGTTACTCGTGCATCACCTAAAATATAAAAACACAGTATAATTGTATATTTTATTCAGCTGAGGAACTGTTTTTAATTTGCCATATTAGACTCCTGCATTGTAAGGTGAGCTGCTAGCAGTTCGCTGTAGGCACAACTGGTGGTGCTGTCTACAGTTAAGGTTGCCCAACATTTCCATGGTCATACCCTGTTTTCAGTGCCTTATAATTTTGCCAAACTTTAACCATTCAGGCTGAATTCCCCATGCCAGGTGTCTTCCCCTGGCTGATTGTTTTCCTGAAATTTTCAGCAAAATCAGTTTAGCTGTTTCTGAGAATGGGGCTACGGAATTAAAGTTATTTTGATCATGTTAAAATGTTCTTACAACTGTTTTGTTGAGGATCTCTAGCACCTCCATGCTGTGGAGCAGGGACTGGAAATTTGGTAGCGGGCTGGCCCTAGTGTAAGGGATGTAATTTTGCCATCCCCATAAAAACCACACAAATTTGGCCAAGCTACAAACCTCTGAAAAATCTCAGTTTGCGCATTCTCAGAGGAGATTTGTTAGGGGCAGGCAGAAAAAAATCTTCAAGGATTGTGTCTGCACTGAGCATGGTCCATCCCTTCACATGGTGAATGAACTGCACATGCACATTCCCACAGAGCAACTTCGCATGCTCCTGCCCAGGGCAGCTGGTGCCAAGCAGGATTTTTCCTGCAATTAATTCTCTTGGCTGCTGTGGGGCTGTGCATCAGAACTGGGAGCAGAGAGACTGTTTCTCTTGTACTCTTAATACCACCCCACTAGCACCTTGAACGCATGGAGGGGGAGGCGCAATATCACTCTAATGCAAAGGTGGAAGAGTGGCGGGAGGGGGCAGGGGTATGCAGGGGACAGGAATGGGAGCTGGAGGTGGGAATAGAAGCAGAGTGGGAGAGGGACAGGAGTTGGGAGGTGAGGGAATAGGAGCAGAGGGGGGTAGGGGCCGAAGGGTCTATAATCACTAGATCACACTGCCCTCCAGAACCTGGAATTGAACCCAGGATTCCTGCATCTCAACCCTCCTCTGCTGTCAGCAAACAGCTATGAATTCTATTAGCAAAATGTCTGACTCTTCCCCTGTAATGGCTGGTCCCCATAAAGGATACCAATCTACTAGTGCTACCAGTTACTCAGTTATCTCAAATGGTAGAGATCTTTGTTGTGGATCACAATATTGAGATCCTGTATATGTCCCATGGGGGGTGGGATCAAGATGATTCCACTTGGTGGACTTTCTATTTTTTTTTTTTTTACTTTGCTCTTTTGAAAAACAAAACAAAAAACACCATGCAACCTTAATTCAGCCCTTCTCCCCCACCCCCATTGTGTGTGTGTGTGCACATTATAATACAGTTTGTAATTACATGTTCTCATATAATTCCTGCAGTCCCCTTTCTCATTCAGAGCAGGGTATTGACAACGCTCAAGGAATGGGTCACAGTTGCGTAATGAAGAAATCTATTGTCTGTAGGACCCCTGCCTCCTTTGTTACAGAAGTTAGAAGGTATGTAGTGTATGAGGCAGAGGGTTTTAGAAAGGTAAAGGATGATCTTATGGTTAAAGCAGTTAAATGCTAGCTGAGAGAATTGGATTTCATTCCTGTCTCTGCCAGAGTTCCCGTGTGATTCTGGGCAAGTCACACCCAGCTTTTCAGAGATAGTCATCGATCGAAGACAAACTCTAATATAGAATCCCCCCATGTTGGATGTAACACTGTTTGAGCTAGGACATTGTCATCTACAATATTTAGAAATTCAGAGGATGTTTCAATACCGAGAGACCATTCATAGAGAGATCATTGCTGCTCAAAGGTTCAGAGCTATGAACAGAGGCAGCCAAATACAGGATTTCCAAGGGAAGAGCTGCGGACTCAGTGATTGGAAGTATGCGGTAGTGGGGCTAGGTGAGAGGTGCGTTTGGTCAATCTGCTGTTTGATTGATGGGTTGTTCACTGTTACAGCTGTGCTGCGGGTGACCTATGTGCACCGCTCAGTTACCAAGTTGCAGGCAGGAGACAAGTAGCAGAGTCAGGGTCAAGCTGGCTTAGGATACCAGGGTCAGGCCCCAGCTACAGACAGGAGACAAGTAGTGGAGTCAGAGACGAATCGAGGTCAGACGCTGGAGTCTGGGGTTCACAGCAAAGCAAGGTTTGGCACAGAAGCAAGCAGGCAGTCTGCAGGAGTTTTGCCTGGGAGTTCACTTAGGGGGAGCTCCCACAGAGTTTTTGCCTTTCAGGCTTCTGTGAGCGGTAATTACAACTTCTGAAGAGGCTCTTAGAAAGAAGACAATATGGATAGTGAGTGATCAGCTGTTGTGATATGCACAGGATGTGCCATGTTTGTCTTTCTCCCAGAGGATAGAAGTGACTTCATCTGTACGAAGTGCGAGCTGGTCTCCATATCAGAAGAGAAGGTTAAAGGACTAGAGACCCAAGTATTAACCTGCGTTGCATCAGAGAAAATGAAGACTTTCTGGATAGAAGTCAGCGTTTGGTACTGCAGGCACAGCATGCAGAAAATCAGAAAGGACAGTGCAGAATGGGGAAGAAAATTGGCAGCATGTGACCTCTGGAAGAAGAAAGAGAGAACCCATGTACCTCCAATGCAGATAGAAATAAGAAACCATTTTCAGGCTCTCTGCACAGGTACTATGGAAGACTACTGGTTTGGAAGAGTCACCTGAGGGAAGGGATCAGAAGGAGACCCCATCGACCAGGAAGCATGGGATGCACTGTCCTAGGGATGGGGGTTCCACGACAACCACTCCCAAGAGGAGGAGACGGGTGGTGGTGGTCGAGGACTCCCTCCTAAGGGGAACGGAGTCATCCATATGCCCTCCAGACTGGGAAACTCGAGAAGCGTGCTGATTGCCTGGAGCTAGAATTCAGCATGTGATGGAGTGTCTGCCGAGACTGATCAAGCCCTTGGACCACTACCTCTTCCGACTTCTCCACGTGGGCACCAATGATACTGCCAAGAATGACCTTGAGCGGGTCACTGCAGACTATGTGACTCTGAGGAGAAGGATAAAAAAGAGTTTGAGGTGCAAGTTGTGTTCTCGTCCATCCTCCCTGTTGAAGGAAAAGGCCCAGATAGGGACCATTGAATTGTGGAGGTAAATGCATGGTTGCACAGGTGGTGTTGGAAAGCGGGCTTTGGATTCTTTAACCATGGGATATTGTTCCAGGAAGAAGGATTGCTAGGAAGAGATAGGATCCACCTAACAAAGAGAGGGAACCTAGTGAGGAGGGCTTTAAACTAGGTTTGCCAGGGGATGGAGACCTAAGCCCTGAGGTAAGTGGGATACCGGGAGGAAACACAAGGAGGAGGGTGCAACAAGGGAGGCCTCCTGATTCATACTGAGAAAGTAGGGCAATCGGCTAGTTATCTTAGGTGCCTATTTAATGCCAACAGATCCCGTCGCCGGGCGGGATCAAACTGGGGACCTCTGGAGCTTAGTACATGAGCCTCTACAGCATGAGCTAAAAGCCAACTGCCTGTTAGTTAAGGCTGTAGAGCAGACCCATTTTATCTCTCTCTCTAAGTGGTCTCGGTGCCACTAGATGGGACAGAACACCACACCCAGGAGGTGTGTGGGTTACATACTTCCCCTAGCTGAGGAAGCGCATCCCGAGCTTCAGAGTCTTCCCAGCTGAAATCCCGGATGAGCAGGGGGGGTTGGGGGTTCTGAGGGGGGCAGTCGGGGGCGGGAAGTAGGAGGGAGTGGATGGGGGCGGGGCTAGGGCAGGGCGGGAGCGGGGCTAGGGCAGGGGCGGGGCTAGGGTGGGGCTCCCTGGGTGCACACCCTAATGAAATGTGCTGCGCACGCCTATGATCTACAGTGCTCTAGTCTGCTGCACACGAACTGGCTGTGTGGGTCACAGAGTACAGTAACTCCTCACTTAACGGTGTAGTTCTGTTCCTGAAAAATGCGACTTTAAGTGAAACGATGTTAAGCGAATCCAATTTCCCCATAAGAATTAATGTAAATGGGGGGTTAGGTTCCAGGGCAGCTTCCCCTACTCTGCAAGCACCGGGGTGGGGGGCTCAACCCTCAGCCCGCCCACTCCATCCCTTCCCCCAAACCCCCACCCTTGACCTGCCTCTTCTCCCCCCCACCTCCTCCCCCTTTACTTCGCACGCTGCGTCCTGGCTCCTCCCCCTCCCTCCCCTCCCTTCTAAACGCCGCAAACCAGCTGATTGCCACGTTTGGGAGGCAGGGGAAGGAGGGGGAGCCTGCGCGCCGAGTCCTCGCTCCTCCCCCCTCCCTCCTGCCTCCAAAACGCTGCAAGCCAGCTGATTGCCGCAAGGCGGGGGGAGAAGGGGGAAGGCGCTGATCCGCCGGGTCTGCCAGCGGGCGGGAGGCGCTGTGGGGAGTGGGGTGCGTAGGGAGGTTGCCAGCTGTGGAGAAAGCAGGCAGCCAAACAACATAAAAGTGGAGCATTGCACAACTTTAAATGAGCATGTTCCCTGATTGATCAGCAACGTAACAACAAAACAACGTTAACTGGGACGACTTTAAGTGAGGAGTTACTGTCTTTAATGCAGGGCCCACACAGCTAGTTAGTGCACGGCACGCTACAGCACTGGAGATTTGCACCCCAGCTTACTGCGCACTAACTCTCTGTATAAACATGCCTTAGTATAGAAAGTCAGTGGTTTGCAAACTACAGAGGCATAAACAGATGCAGCAAACAGGAGATGACAGACAAAAAGGAACTGATCACCAAACTGAAAATTAGTGGTCGCTTAGGTACAAGCGATAAGGAGCGGATCACATGTGTAACGTATAACCAGAAGAAATGCCAAACCAGTAATATATATACTTGGTGCTTTAAAAACACCAATTTCAAAATCTGAAAATATTCATGAGCCAAATCAGCTGGGAGGAAGAATTGAAAGAGAAAAATGTGAACGTTTCTGCATATGCAGTCCACTGTTTTAGAGAAAAATGGCTTATTACTGCTTCCACGTACTGCAGTCACTCTTCCATGTCACTGGTACTGCTCTATGCTGAAGTACAAACCCTGCTATCGATGATGTGAGAGAAGGGGTGAGACAGTTGGTTGCACACGATAGAATTTGTTTTGTTTGTCTTTTATTTGAAAACAACAACAACAAAGCTTATTGGAAAACCAATTTTTTCATGGTAAATTCCTTCGGAAAAATGACCATTTGATATTTGTTGACCAAAAAATGGTGGATTTTCTGTGGGAAATTTCCTTTTGACTAGAATTTTTCATTTAGTTTTGTAATGACATTTTAAAATGAAAAAATGGTTTGGCTTAAAGTGTCATTTTGGTTTTTGGAAACCAAAACATTTCCGGTTCCATTTTCAGTTTTGTGATTTTCATGGTTCCCCCCATTTTTTCGTACACAATACGGTCACACAATAGTTTCTGATGTCTCATTATATTTGTCTCAGGCACTGCTAAGTTTCTCTGCCGCTCACTTCAGAAAACTAATTGTGCTCCAGGCACATGACTTACCTGCTTTAAAACAGGGGATATTCATGGTCTTGTTTGTGAATAAACAGAGGCTTTGGGTTTTGTTCTCAAAGGGCAGTAATCCCAACCCTGCATCAGTAAAGTTCTGGTTCAGCGCCATCAAACCCAGCTGGGTTGTCTGATTCCTAATACTCTTAGCTAGAGGTACTTCACTGCCGTACACCATGCTGGCATCCAAGAATGAGGTGATCGCATTGATCTGCTCTCGCATAAATGTTCTGGCATTGCACACTGGAGCTGTACGGACGAATGGCATACAAGTATTTGGGTCCTTAATTCGTGGATCATCAGGGGGAATCTGTAGAAAACAAAAGAGAATTTACTCCCAATTTAAAGTGTCGATGTGTTGATAAAGATTGAATTTTTTTAAAAGATATTCCCTAGTTCAAACGGAATTATTCTAGGGAAGCACTGTGGACTATGCTATATAGGAGGTCAGACCAGATGCTCAGAATACCCCCTGGCCTTAGAATCTATGAATCTAGGAATGTTCCAAACGCATTATCTATTCTTATTATGTATTAAAATAGCGACGGGAATTCACAGATTGGATCAGACCCAAGGTACATCTAGTCTAATGTCCTGTCTCTGACAGCGTTCAGTGGCAGATGATTCAGAGCAAGGTGCCATGAACCCTGCAGTAGGCAGTCATGAGATAATCTGCCCCCAAGAAGGTCTCATTCTAATCCCTAATAGTAAAGGATCTGGTTTAAAATGGTTTAAATAGGTTTAAAATCTGAAGTAGGATTTTTAGAACCCTGTCAAAAATTGTATTAGCATTAGCTATTCTAACTCTGGATGCTCTTGTTATGCGTATCCCTCTTTGTATCTTGCTACATTCGTCATCTAGTATCAGTGAGTTCCACAGTCTATTGATATATATAAGGCCCTTATATTTTTTCTCTCATATTCTCCATCCCATTCTTTATGCATTGTACCAGCATGTTGGCTTTTTTGACCACAGCTGCATATGGAGCAGAGATTTTCATTGAAATGGCCACTGTGATACCCAGGTTCTTTTCCTGATTTATAAAAATATTCCCTACACCCCCACCCTCAAACCACCCAATTAAACCAAACAAAAAGCCCAACTGTGCTAAAAGAACATGATTTCGATCACAAAGTCAAGCACTCAAAAGTTAGGAAATGACAAATGTTATGGCTGCTCTTAAGTCTGCCTTTTGTGTGTCCATTCTGTGCACTAAACCAATCCTCGAAAAAATAGTAAATAATCACATAATAAAAGACTGTAGCATGATCCAGATGTGCCAGGGGACAGAATAAAGGTTGATTGGACAACCTGAATTCTGGCATTTTTAAACTTTGGAATGCTTGACTTTGCAATCTAAATAGTGTTCCTTTAATGGAGTTTTTGTGCGTGTAATTCCCTGTCTTCTTTTGCTTGGGGAAAGTGCTGGGTGCAGCATCCCAGTCTGTCTCTCCCCACAATACCCTGTTACAGCTGATAGACATTCCCAGTACGGTGGCTACCATTTCTTTGGCAGCAGTGTGGGCCCAGCCTTAGAATGTGGTGTTCAGTTAGTTTTTCACCAGGCTACCAACATTTTCCTGCAGAATGAAAGTGACAGAAGGGAAATGGTCATTTTCTCAACTACTTATTGTATCTCAGCAAACCGTGAACAGAATTCCACAGGGCAATGAACAGGCACTTCTCTGGCTCCAGGGCTTTCTCTGTGCCAAATTTCAAAAACCAACTGCAAACAATGGAGCTAGTAGAGCTTCTCACAAAAGATTGCAAGAGTATTTTATGATGGAATTGTTATGGAGTGTACCAGCCCCATACTGGGGAACCAAGGGTTAAGGAGTAGCTCTGGGCCCAGAAGGCCCAGCCCAGCTGCGCCTGCAGGGCCTGCTCACCATGAAGGCCAAGCTCAAAAGGGAGCATCCCAGTTGTGTCAGGGTGGATAAAGCAAGGGAACAATCCTACATTGTTAGCTCCTACAGAGAGGCTACAGGAGCACCCACTACTTGGACCAGACCCATCTGCTGAGCCACTGGGGGCCCTGGGGAGCAGTGGGCTGCAATTGATGGAGAAGAGTCTTCGGATCAATGCCAGGGAGAATCGCCAATCAGTGAGTCCATAAGCAGACTCTGCTGTGACTTTGGAGGGGCAGAGGCTGGGGTAGGAAGTGACCCAGAGAGCAGGGTTGGGGGTGTCTGCCCCAGGCTGTGTATCTGACCTGGCAGTCACAGGGCCCCCGATGGAGCAGGGAGGGCCCGGGTTCCCCTACCACACACCCCGCAGACTCTCACCATTGGCTTGTCATGACTGCAGACTGCAGACACCAATCCCCATGAACAAGAATCCCCAACCTAAATATAGAGGTTACTACCATAGGTATTGGAACTAGGGGTGCTGCCGCATGAACTGACTCGAAGTGGATTCCATTATATACAGGGTTTACAGTTTGGTTCAATGGCTTTCAGCACCCCCACTATAAAAAATGTTCCAGCCCCCCTGGTTACTACCAGCTCCCCCTGTAATATACAGTGTCCTAGGTGCTTTAGGCTCTTTGAAGAATTCACAACTTTGATCTTTCTATTTTTTCAACATAAAGTTTTTCTGGGTCTAACCTTATACACTATTCTCAGTCTTAGAGCCCAGGGACTGCTCCTGCAAGGTGGAAAAGACTCAGGGTTGTAGTTGTACCTGAATTGGGAAGCAAGGTGGCTCAAAGGTGCAACTGGTCTCGCAATGAACTTCTTTATTGTTGATTTTTGTAGTAGTGAAAGGGGCTAAGTCCAAATCGTGGTCAACCCACTGACCCCACTGCATGAAGATGAGAGAGCGCTCCTGGTCTTGGGTGACATTCTCATTGGCTGTGTGAATTATTTCATTTGACACTTTTCGAACCTGCACAGAATCAGAACAAAAACATTTATGATTGAGACACAGTGAATGTGTTTAGCTCCATAAGGGAAGTGCTGTAACTTTAGGGTAGCCTGCTACAGACCTCAGGAAAGTATCAGACACAACACTTTATATGCTGAAAGTCAATTTCTGAACATCAGTGATGAAGTTCAATGAACTGCCAATGATGCAGCCTTCATCGCCCACTTGACTCTTTAAA
>NW_020699126.1:17920-23553 GCF_002925995.2 Terrapene triunguis
GGTAACAGAAATGCTGTTCGGTGTGAATGTATTCCCTGCACATGCAGCACCTGCCAAGGGATGAAGGTGTGTGGAGTGCTCCAAGCAACACAGCCCAGCGCAAGACATATGTACGGCTTAAGCCTCACATGTGCCCTCAGAATAGACTGAACGGTGCATCAGCCTGGCCTTGGCCTCTGCCCAGAGAGCACTTCCCCCCAGTCATGGAGAGAAATATGGGAGTCATTGATTAAACAAGAAACCAAATGATCTCACAGTCTCGTACCAGTGGGAGCGGAAATCCATTGTAAAGTTTTCCTTCAGTTAATCCTTTGGGAAGAGACACTCCATCCTCATACTCTGCCGGGAGCCATCGGGCATATCCTTGATTGGAAGCTCCAAAATAAGAATGTTTCCTGGAACATTGGGAAGAAAACAAACAACTAAACTATTTCAGAAAGGACACACCCTGCAGAGAAGCAGAATTTCTTTTTCTCCCTGGAACCTAAGTTGAATTGCTATAACGATAGAAAGGAATCGTTTTGAGGTTCAGAGGCCACAGCTGTATTCTGGACAGACAACCCTCCGAGGCAAAGACTCAAAGTCTCTTAGCGCAGGCTATGGTTACTACTGAGGTAAAAGGACCAATCCTCATGTTGTTGTCATATTCACATTTGTAATTCAGAATTTAAATCTATGCTACTTATATGGTCTCCATCACTGCAGTATGAGTGCCTCACAATCCTCAATAGACCTATGCTCCCAACTAGAGCTGACCGAAAAATGGGAATCCATTCCCATGAAAAAATGTGGTTTTAGAACCGTTTTCATCCCAACCCAAGACAAAATATCAAAAACATGAATTTTTTCATGGGAAGGGATTTAAAGAAACATTCTCTTTTGGGAGAGCGGAAAGGCAATTTTTGGTCTTCCTGGCTGCCTGTGAAATCGACAAGAGCCTTCCAGCCTGGCTGCAGGTGAGGCAAAGAGCCCCTATGCCAGTGGTGGGCAACCTGTGGTCCGCAGGCCCCACGTGGGCCATCAGGGTAATCTGCTGGCGGGCCGCCAGTTTGTTTACATTTGCATGGCTGCCCACTGCTCCCAGTGGCTGCGGTTCGCCGTTCCTGGCCAATGGGAGCTGTGGGAAGTGGCAGCCAGCACATCCCTGCAGTCCGCACCGCTTCCTGCAGCTCCCATTGGCCGGGAACAGCAAACCGCAGCCACTGGGAGCTGCGGGCGGCCATGCAAATGTAAACACACTGTCTGGTGGCCCGCCAGTGGATTACCCTGACAGGCCGCGTGCGGCCCACGGGGCCGCAGGTTGCCCACCACTGCCCTATGCTCTTCCTACTCACCTCCCTCACGGCTCTTGGAGCCAGAGGTTTAGAGCACCCAACAGGATTTAGGTGCCTAAACGCCTTTGAAAATCCCACTGGGCACCTATCTGCATCCGTTTGATGCTTTATGTAGGAAAAGCTTAAGTCGTAAGACTGAGATCTCCAATCCCACCTGGATCACCTTGGATATGAACATTGGACTGAATCTATGGACTAATTCTAAGAACTCTTTGCAACTCCAAAGCTCCCCATCTCTACTATGAAACTGATCTCAGAACTGTGCTCGTGTCTGTATGGATACTGATCTTGTAACCATACTATCTCTCTCTTTTCTTTTTTAATAAATTTTAGTTTAGTTAATAAGAATTGGCTATAGCATGTATTTGCGTAAGAGCTGAAATAGTCATTAACCTGACAGGTAATGTGTCCGATCCTTTGGGACTGGTAGAACTTTCTTATATGATGAATAAAATTTTCAGTGATCCTCAGCATATTTGACTTGGATGTCTGGGTGGAGGCCTAAGGCTGGGTTGCTTTAAGGGAACTGTGTTTTGGCTTCTGGGTAACCAGTCAGGTATTAGAGAAGCTGTTTTGAAGCTATCTTGATGGATCTAATACTGGAATGACCACCACCTTCGGGGATTGTCTGCCCCATTCTTCGCAGTTTGCCCTAATTAAGTAACCTCACTCTGGCTCCCCTTGGACTCCAGTCACAGGGAGTCAGGTGCGTAACTGGTTTAGGTGCTTTGGAAAATTCCATCAACTTAGCTACTGCCTCTTGAGGTGGAGGATTTACTAGAGCGATGGAAAAAAACACCCTCCATTGCTGTAGAAAGTGTCTACACTATAGTGCTATGGTGGCACTGCTGCAGCTGTGTCGCTGTAGTGCTTGTAGTGTAATCAGACCCCTGGAAATATCTAATACAGCCTAGGATCACCTTTCTCTTTTTCTACAACTGCATCACATTGGTGGCTCAGATTTCTTGTGACTGAGTAAAACATCCAGGTCTTTCTCTTCCTCTGTCATTTCCAACTGACCAACCCACAACTTACAGCAGAAATTCTTGTTGTTAGTCCCTGAGTGCATGACCTTGCCCTTTGTACCATTACATTTCATCCCACTTCAGTCCTCCAGATCATCCAGTGCTTCCTGTACAATATTCCGATCCTCCTCTGTTAGAAGATGCCACCCAACTTTGTGTCATCCACAAATGTCATTCAGACACTTCTACTTTTTTGTGTCAAGGTCATTAATGAAAATATTGAATAAGCTTGTTCCCAAGACTGATCCTTGAGGAACTCCACTGGCAACCTCCCTCCAGACTGATAGTTTCCCTTTCAGCACAACCCATTGTCCTCTGCCTTTAGCCAGTTCCTTACCCACCTTTCAATTCCTGTACCAACCCCCATCTTCTCCATGTTAATAGTTTCCTATGTGGTACTGTGTCTAATATTTTACTGAAGTCCAGATAAATTAGACCTACTGCATTTTCCTTGTGTAAGAAATTAGCCATTTTATCAACAAGAAATTTCAGGTTAGTCTGACATAGTCTACTTTTGTTTGCAGTGTTGTAGCCATATGGGTCCAATAAAATATATCACCTCACCCACCTTGTCTCTCTCACAATTTACCATTGGTAAAGCTATGTTCCATTCACCTTGATGTATTTAATTGTTCCCTCCTTCAAAATTTGTTCCAAAGACTTGCATACTATTGAGATCAGACTAATGTGTTTCTAGTTGCTCAGGTCACTCTCCCCCCCCCTTATTAAATATAAGTACCATGTTTGCTATTCTTCCATCACATGGTACCACCCCAATTTGATAGCTATAGTAAAAATCCTTACTACTGGATTGGCACTTCCATGTGCCAGTTCCGTTGGTATTCTGAGATGGAGATTTTCTGGTTCCCCTGACTTGAGCCAATTGAGCTCTTTGAGCTTTATTTCCACCTCAGATGTGATCATATCCATTTCTATTCACACATTTCCATCATTAATCCCACATGTTCTACATTCTCATCCTTATTGAAGACAGGCAAAGCATTAGTGTTGGGGCCATACCTAGATTATCTTTCATTTCTACCATATCCGTTTCCATAGCAGCCCCACTTCCTCTTTCCTTGTTCTCTTTTTCATTATATGACTAAAGAACCTCTTACTATTTGCTTTAATTTCCTTTACAAGGACTAACTCAGCTTCACTTTTAGCAAGTCTCTCTGTAAGCCTATATTTCTGACCACCAAGATGTAGCTTTCTCGGCTGAGCAATCCCTTCTTTCATACTTTCAAGCTGGGAGAGGTTGCAAGCAGTTTGGAGGACAGGATTCAAATTCAAAATAACTGTAATAAATTGGAAAATGGTCAGAAACCAGTAAGATAACACTAAATAAAGACAAGTGCAAAGGACTACACTTTGGAAGGAAAAATCAAATGCCCAAATACAAAATGGGGACTTAACCTACTAGGCAGTAATACTGCAGAAAACTATACCGGAGTTCCATTGGATCACAAATTGAATATGAACCAATTATGTGATGCAGTTGCCAAAAAGGCTAATACTCCGGTTTGTATTGCTAGGAACGTTAAATGTAAAGCACAGGAGGCAATTGTTCTGCTCTACTCAGCACTGGGGAGGCCTCAGTTGCAGTCTTGTGTCCAGTTCTATGCCACACTGTAGGAAAGAGGGGGACAAATTGGAGAGAGTCTGGGAAGAACATGAAAATGAAAAAAGGTTTAGAAAACTGACCTATGAGGAAAAGTTTAATAAAACTGGGCATGTTTAGTCTGGAGAAGACGACTGAGGGGAACCTTCATTTATGTTAAGGGCTGTTATAAACAAGTATGGTGATCAATCGTTCTTCATAGCCACTAAGGTTAGGATAACAAGCAATGAGGTTAATCTGCAGCAAGAGAGATTTAGGTTAGCTATAAGGAAAAACTTTCTATCAGGATAGTTAAGCACTGGAGTAGATTACCAATGGAGATTGTGGAGCCCCTGTCATTTAAGAACAGGTTGGACAAACCCCTGTCAGGGATGGTCTAGGTTTATTTGGTCCTTCCCCAGCACAGAGGGGATGAACTTAATGATCTTTTGAGGTTCCTTCCAGTCCTACATTTCTATGATTCCTTGTACACTGTCGTCTTAGTTCTAGTATCACTTTGAGGTGGTTATTCATCTAACTACGTGTGGAGATCTTCCCTACAAGCTTTGCCCTTTGCTTGGAATGCAAATTCCAGATCATTTTTGCCCCTTTGACTTAAAGAAATTCCAAACCTCCTTGTGATGGGGTTTACAGAGCTCACACGATGGTAAAAGGAATGGTGGAACAGTACTGGGCCAAGAAGGCCCTGCTCCTCAGCAGCTGCTGGGCATGCTTGCTATGGAAGACCTGCTTAAAAGGGAGCTCTGGCAGTCTGGCAGAGGGGTGCATGGAGGAGACACTGGCTGCAAGAAGGCAGACAGGCTGCAGCCTCTGAGGCAGAGCAATCTACAGGGGAAGGACAGGGGCTGGCTGGGATCCCCTTTCCCCTGACTAAGAGGGGACAATTGGATTCCAAGGGTGAGCTGGGAAGCATCGCTGCCCACCCCCAGCTGAAGCCCTGAATTACCAACACGGTGTAAGCAGAAGGCTGGGCCATGCCCCAAACTGAAGGGAAACAAGAAGGTAGGAAGTGATACGGGGGAGCCTGATCCAGAATGGCAGTCAGAAGGGACTGAGCCATCCCTTGCCTCTCTCCATTAGGCCCTTCACTGGGATTTGATGGAGAGGGAGGGCCCGGGTCCCCCTATCCATCCCTCTTTCCCCAGCCTCCTGAGAGATACTAGAGGACTCCGGGGGGCGATGAATGGTGGCTTGGCTGCTGGGCCCCAGGACTGCCAGGAAGACCAGCCTCAAGTCTTGGAGAGACTGTTTGTCCACAGTTTGACCAATAGCCCCCTGAGTGAAGCCTGCTACACTCCTCTAGATTAAAGTCTCTTTGTTATGTGTTTGTACAGCACCTCTCTTGGGCCCCTCAGTGTTAACACAATACAAATAACTACTAATACAATTTTTTCTGCTTGGTGGAATGGTATTGTACTGACAACTTTAAGGTGTCTATAGTGGACATTATGTAGGCTGGAGGCTCTCTACTATACATGAAAAATCAATGCTTTACCTGTTGTTGCATTCTCCAGTAATGGTCCGGTAAATGCTACTCTTCGGGCACTTAATGGAACGAATCTGATAGTCACAACCAGTTGCCTTGGAAATAATTTCCTTCTGCTTCCTACTTAGTACATCTGCAAGAGAAGCCAATCAGAGTGAAGCCATTTC
>NW_020699126.1:23563-24310 GCF_002925995.2 Terrapene triunguis
TATAGGTGTTATGCTTGTGCAATCAAAGACCCGTGGCATGGCCGCAGCTGGCCCAGGTCAGCTGACTCAGTCTCACAGGGCTCGGTCTGTGGAGCTAAAAATAGCAGTGTCGAGGATTAGGCCTGGGCTCTGAGATCCTGTGGGGGGGAGGGTCTCAGAGGCTGGGCTCCAGCCTGAGCCCCAACATTTACACTGCTATTTTTGGCCCTGCTGCGGTGCCCCGTGATCCCGAGTGAGCTGACCCAGGCTCTGAGTCTTGGTGCCGCAGGATTTTTATCCCAGCATAGACCTATTCCTAGAGCTTATCACGTCAAAGCCAACTTGCTGAATTTCTCCTGGATGAATGGGGAGCTAGTGCAGACTCAGAAGCACAGATGTCATGGGTGCCCCTGGGGAAACACCACTGAGTCAACGGGCAGCTGAATTCTGTGTCTGCTGGAGTTTGGAGTGGTCTTTGGCAATAGTTGTACGTAGAGTGTATCTCAGTGCTCCGTTCCAGAGGTGAGAACGGCCTGGAAAGCCATGGCGAGATCCATGACCGAAAGACAGGGCCACAGCCCAGCAGCGGAAATAAGGAGACACATTTCATAGCGATTATCTGGGGCTGTCAAAGTATAATTCACTTTTGAAGAAGGCTTCTAACTTTTTTGTTTCAAAATGCCCTGGGTTAACATCCTGCTGCTGGCTGGGACTGGACATACATGAAATCGTACAAAAGGCAGGTGGCTACGTGTTGTAGAAGTTGGA
>NW_020699127.1:0-2618 GCF_002925995.2 Terrapene triunguis
GATCCCAGGATCGGTGCCACACCCCAGCTTTGGGACAGGCCCTTGGAGGGACCCCTTTAATGTGCTGGACTCCCAGGGGGTCTCACTTCCTTCAGGGCAGCCATGGGGCCTCACAGCCTCCTGAGACTGACCCTCGGGGCTCCAGCCCTCCTGCCCCACCCCGGGAGCTCTGCTCAGCAACTCCCTGAGCCAGGCTCCTGGTGCCGCCAGGTCCCCTCCTCAGGGCCGGACACCCCTCCCCCGCCTTCCCCAGCCCAGCTGTGTCCCTTGGAGCCCAGCACTGGAGTCCTCAGCAGAGCGACCTGAAGGGGAAAGCACAGGCCGACCTGGCCAGGCCGGGGCCCCCGGGAGCCCCTTTTTCAGGCCTCGTGTCTCCCTCTCTGACTTCCTCCCTGCCTCAGCTCCCAGGGGCTGGGGGTTCCTTCCAGCAGTCAACACTCAGGCACCCACCTCCCCCCGCCCAGGCCTGCTCTCCGGGGGGCTGCTCCTCCCACTGGGCGCTGGGCACGAGGTGTCACTGTCCTGGTGATGGGTCAGCCTCAGCCAGACTTTTAGTGACCCATTCAGGGTCAGCTAGCCAGGCGAGCCTCCCTCCCCGCCCCATCCCTTAGCCAGCCCGAGTGCAAACTTAACCCTTGTCCCCCTCACGGGGTAGCAATGCACAGTCTGGGGGAAACTGAGGCATGTGCAGGCGTCATAAAAATATCACAGAAAATTCCCACTTTGTCACATGCAGCGAAGTCTGTGCTGGAGTCCAGTGAGTCGGGGACAGGAGGGGGCTGAGCTGCGCTGGGAGCTGTGCCAGGGCTCTGCTTCAGGGGGCTGCACTGGGGGCTGTGCTAGGGCTGTGCCGGAGCTCGGGGCTGGCTGGGGGCTGCCCTGGTGATCAGCACTCACTCTCGTCCCCTCCGCAGGTATGGGAAGAGGGTGGCTGATATCAAGGAGTGCAAGGAGTATGCTGTGGCGCACAGGTACAGGCTGCCTGGGCCTCGAGCCCTCCCATCCCCAACCACACCTGGGTCATCCACGGGGATGGGGTTTAGTGCCCGTGGTGGGGAGGTCCCCTTGGCATTGGCCAGTGCCCATTGCAGTGTGGGCAGGGCAGGCGTCCAACACGCCTCTGGTAACACGCAGCACCTTGTGCTGCTCCAGTCCTGCCCCACCGCCCTACCAGTGCCCTGAGTCCCACCCCGCAGCCCCTGCTACCGCATCCCTGGACTCCTCCCCCACTGCCCTACCAGTGCCCCCAGTCCCGACCCGTGGCCCCTGCTATCCCAGCCCTGGGCTCCCCCCACCACTGCCCTACCACTGCCCCCAGTCCTGACCCACAGCCCCTGCTATCCCAGCCCTGGGCTCCCCCCCAGCTCTGCCGGTGCCCCTCAATCCCGACCCACAACCCCAGCTATCCCAGTCCTGGGCTCCCCCCGCACTGCCCTACTAGTGCCCCCAGTCCTGCCCCGCAGCCCCTGCTGTCCCAGTCCTGGGCTTCCCGCCCCCCACCACCTCCCACCACCCTACCAGTCACACTCACTCCCAACCCACAGTCCCTGCTATCCCAGCCCTGGGCTCCCCCCCCTGCTCTGCCAGTGCTCCTCAATCCCGACCCATGGCCCTTGCTATCCCAGCCCCACACTGGTTTCAGGGATGTGAGATATTAGCCCCTCATTACTCCCCTGATGCGGCTGCCCCATGCAACCCCCCTGCATGGCCCTCCTGTAGCTGCATCCACAGTGGAGTGAGCAGCCTTAGACTCCCTGGTGCTGAGCCGGGCTGTGGGGTGGGCATGGGACTGGGGTGGGCAGTGCAGTGTCCAGCTCAATCACCTGCTCCCCCTTGCACAGTGGCCAGTTGCACCGGAACCGGCGGGCTTTCCTACGCAACGCAGTGCGGGAGCTGGAGGCGCTGCTGAGCGACCAGCCCGGGCTGCTGGGCCCCAAGGTGAGGGGGCGGGGAAGGGCTGGAAGGGGAGTGAGCGTGTCTGTGTGCAGGCGTGTGAACATGTATGGTCACTGTGGTGCCATGTGTTTTTATGTCCAGTGTCCCTCTGCCCCACATCCTGCCTGTCACACTGACAGGGAGTGCTCCGGTCTCTGCCCTGCAGTCCCAGGACCGGGTGGACAAGGGGTCTCACCCAATGGTCTGACCTTGCAGTGCTCCTCCAGCTCCAGCCGTTCCAGACGGCTGGCAAGTCTCCCGCTTGTGCTGGGGACAGAGCACACAGCGTGCTCCCTCTCATCTCTTGTTCAGTCCCAGTCATGTCTGAGCCCCAGGCCCTCGGCCAAGACCTCCCCTGGGGTTCCTTTGTCTTGGGTAGGCTCAAGGGTGCATCTTCCCTGGACAGCGAGGCAGCGGGCTCAGCCCCGGGCTGTCCCTTGTCTCTGGCCCTGTGATAGGTTTCCCCCCCAACGAGTTCAGAGCCTAATAGCCCACATGTCCCACAGCTCGGACATCATTTCCCGTACCAAGGTCTGGCAGTACCAGGTGTGACAATGCGGTTCTGGCAGAACCCAACTGAGAGTGCCAACTCAGGACAAATTGCTCAAACAGGGCAGTTACAGCCCAAGGCTGGGGTTTTTCCACCTCTAAGGCAAACCAAACCAGCCAGACTAAGAGGACTT
>NW_020699128.1:0-14606 GCF_002925995.2 Terrapene triunguis
GCACTAAAGTTACATTTATAAGAACATCCTCCCACTGATCCACTTATGTGGTTTCACTTCTGGACTTTAAGGCTACCGCCAGGGCCGGCTCCAGCTTTTTTGCCGCCCCATGCAGTGAAGCGAAGAAAAAAAAAAAAAGATAAAGCCGCGATCGGCGGCAATTCGGCAGCAGCTCTACCACATCGCTTCATTCTTCGGCAGCAATTCGATGGCAGGTCCTTCGCTCCGAGAGGGACTGAGGGACCCACCGCCAAATTGCCGCCGAAGACCCGGACGTGCCACCCCTTCCCATTGGCCACCCCAAGCACCTGCTTCCTTCGCTGGTGCCTGAAGCCTGCCCTGGCTACCGCTACACTTGTGAGTGTACATGGTTATATGTGCATGTATTGCTAGTGCATGTACCCCATATACATCCACATATGCCGTGCTGGACATGGGTCTATGCTGGGCACAGGTATATACGTGCATCCAAACGTCCCCTTTTTGGTATGCAGTCTTAATGGTAAAATTTCAGGGGTGGCATCCTGAAGTCCTGTGTGCCACAGGAGACAAGCTAGGGACCGCCTTGCTACATGTTGCTCATAATGTATGCTACTTTCACACATCTGATGACTGCAGTTCCCACTCATTTCTCTCTTATGCCAAACTGTATTGGAGACATTGAGTAAGTCCATGAAGCTGTGCGTCTGCTCTTGCTCGCAGGAATAATATTCATGCAGTGCAGTACCAGCTACTGGATGGAATCAGTCCAGAGACTTGTCAGACAGTGAAGACATCTGATCCACAAGGGGAAAGAAAATCCACTTGGGTCCCAGATGTTTTGAATGCCAGGATAGCAATGTTATGCCCTTGGATAGACTGCTGCTTCTGGTCCCAGAGCACCAGCACGGTGTGGTAGGACCACATCATCTTGGAACCTGGAATGATGATGAGGGGCTGCAGAACTTCAGACTGAGAAAGCAGACCTTCATTGAGTTGTGCGAGGAGCTTGCACCAGCCCTTTAGTGCCAGACTACTCCATTTCGGAAACCAATACCAGTACAGAAGTGGGTGGCTATTACCTTTTGGAACCTGGCAACACCTGACAACTACCGGTCAGTTGCCAACAATTTGGGGTTAGGAAATCCACTGTTGGGGTGCAGTTTTTACAGGTTTGCCAGTCTATCAATATTGTAATCTACTTATCGGAGGTTTCCTTTACCCACGTCCATGAACTTATAGTGGGATTTCAGAGGATGGGGGTTTCCAAACTGTGCGGGGGCTGTCAACTGAACACACACACTCTATACTTAGCTCACCAAAAGGGGCCAGTGAATATGTGAATCTCAAAGTTAACTATTCACTGGTTCTCCAAGGCTTAGCAGACCCAGAGGTCAGTTCATGAACATGAACACTGGACACATGGGAAAGGTCTATGATGCCAGGTTGCTCAGAAGATTGGAGTCGTACCTCAGTGGGGGAAGAATTGACTTTATATTACCCAGAAACAATTTGACTATGTACAATGTTTCTGTGCCAACATTTATTTTGGGGGACCCTGCATACCTGTTCCTACCATAGCTCATAAAGCCATACCCCAACATTGCCAACCCACAAAAAAAGGGATTCAAATACAGGCTGAGTGGCTGCAGAATGGTACTGTAATGCACCTTTGGGAGTTTGAAAGCATGTTGGTGATGTTGCTGGGCCCCTCTGGATGCCAGTGTGGCCAGAGACATTCTGATTGTCATAGCATATTGTGCTTTGCATACCATATATGAGGCTAAGGAGGAATGTTTCCATAGAGAGTGGGCACAGGACAGAATTGCTTTTCAAAGCTTGTACAGGCAACCTGATCCCACCCATGTGCGCACTGCTCCTGGTTCCCAGTGGGCCAGGGAAATGAGCGATGCTATGTGCTCACACATAATGGAACAGCAGGGAGCCAGAAGGTGAATTGGCACTGTGACAAGATACACTATTGTGACACAGTGGTGCTGCTTGACAAGCTCAATAGAGCATTGCCACACACATCTGTTGTGAGATACCTAAGTAAGTTTTGATCTCCTGCAGTTAATGTACTAGTTGAAAGCGGACAACTGGGGGATGACTCTCCAGGTTGACAGCTTTGGACCTGTTTTTGTACTGTGGAGACTTTCAACACACTTTAATGCTATCATTGAGGAACATTTTTGTTTCATGTTAATTGCTCTGTTTTGGGTTGGTTCATGGGGAGCCCTTAAGCATTGTTACAGCAATTACAAATAGTTCAGTAAGATTTTAGGAGGAATTTAACACGTTCCTTGATTACAATTCTATCTGACATTATGTATCAGAGCTCTTTTCAGATGCCATGCATGTAGGGTGACCCGATGGCCCAATTTTATAGGGACAGTCCCGATATTTGGGGCTTTATCTTATATAGGTGCCTATTGTCCCCCACCCCCGTCCCTATTTTTCACACTTGCTGTCTGGTCACCCTACATGCATGATTGCTTCCATAGCTTGACTACTCCCATGACTGCCAGTGGTAACTGTTTGGTGGGGGTAGGGAAGTCATGAAAGCACTCGGTGTCAGCTTCACTGTTACTTTTGCTTCCTTTGTATTCTCACTTAATTATCAGCAAAGACACAAAGACTTTTAATTTAACTTGTCTTCTGTTTGTCATTGTGGTGCTTTGGACAGCAACAGTTATTTCGTAGCATACTTCATTCCCCTGAACTCCTTTTTAAAAAAAACTTTAGAAAATTCATGGCTGGAGGGTGAGGGGAGAAGGGGTTGTAGGAGGGATGATATTGTTAGCATTTCCCTGGCACCAGACTTTTACTGAAATCACAAATCCTGCTACCTCAACCCAAACCCCAGGAAAGTATCACACTGATTGAAGGTGCACACACAGGTGAAGTTAGCAGTAACTTTTATTTACATACATACATGAAACAGAGAGCTAGAACACTTTGTAACAGGAACAAATGAAACCCCCCCAAAAAGGCCAAATTCCCTTAGAAGTGGCAAGCATTGCTTTCTGTGGAGATGTCTCCTTGTTCTTCCCCCCCCTCTCCCCCACACACACAGACACACAGAAAAGTGGGGAATGCCCATGGAATATCATGAGGGGTAACAAACAGGAATGTCTCCTGCTTGGGGTTTGGGGACTGAGCACATATTGGGCTAAAGGGACAGGATGGGGCTCGTAGGTCCACTCCTCCATGCTCTGGGGGTTTCCCCGAGAGGGGTTTTGGGTGCCAGCAGTGGGTATCCAACATGCTCCTCCCCAGCAGGGTGTGTGTGGAATTCACTGCCTCAGCAGCAGCTTGGGGTGCATCTGGAGGAAGAGGGAGGAGGAGGAGATGATGCCTGTTCTGGGAGAGAAGCAGCGGCAATGGTGGCAGGCAGGCCCTAAAAGCATTCCACCAGCAGCTTTACTAGTGACTGCATGAGTGCATGATCCCATTCCCTCTGTGCACATTCTCCTTGCTTCTCCATTTGCAGGAATGACTCATCCCGCCTAAGAGCCCGATCCTCCCTTGCCCTAAAAAAGTCCTTCTGTCTATGCCAACAAGCAGGTCCTCCCAGAATCCATCCGTGTCTTCCTCTGCTATCTGTATAGTGCCTCTCCTGCCCTCCCAGTGGAATGGGTGCCCTCTCAGCATCAGAATGTCCTGCCAAATCAAACACAATATTTCATTTTTCCTTGGAAGGTACCTAAATACCCCACATAATGCAACTGTGCTGCCAAAGACCACAATAGTGATACCTTTTAGAATCCAAAGAATACAATTGTTACAGCCTCCTTCCTTCACACTACTTTTGCAGCCCACTGGGAAGGAGCTGAGATTTAAAATAGTAGGATGCCAGCATTGCTTTTATAAAAACGTTGTAATGTTTACAGTGCATGGATTGATGTCTCGGTTCCTTCTGGCTTAAGGTTACTATGTCACCTTTCTGGTCTTTAAAAGCTGGCCTACTTTTAGAGAGCATAGTAGCTGTCAAAGTACCAGAACAGAAAAGAGAGGTGTCTTTCCAGTCCTGTGAAGGACACCTGGACATGTATGCCAGAGAGATGTTTCTGATAATGGTGACCCCCTCTACATATTGCTGAGCAGAGGGGTTTGGTGATCAACTAAGGCAGGCCAAGCACATTTGCCTTGCCTTTAAACCTGAAGAACCAGATTGAATTTCTGCTACACCAAACATTTGCTGAATTATGGTTACAGCACCGGGTGGCAATACAAGAAGAAATTGACTATTCTAAGCAAGCAGAGTTCCCATGGAAGAGGACCAGAGAACCACAGACAACATCCACTCACCCTCGCCCAATGCCCCCTGCACCACTAGAATGTCTGGCCCCTGTGTCCAGTGAACAGTATTAAAAGGGACAGGGAAACAGAGAGTCACTACAGAAGTGTATTTTCCTCACTGAATTTTTGGATTAACAGTCACCTCTCCACAGCCAAGGGACACGGCATTGTGTTTCTGCAACCGCCAACATGGATGTTTCACCCACCCCCACTTCTTCCAGCTTCTTCAGAGTGGCTCATTGCAGGGAGAAGCCACATACCTGGGACTGGGAATGGTAACAAACATTTCCAGTGGTCACAAGGAGAATTGACTACTCTGACTTAAAGTGATTCAGGGATTTCCATAAAATCATCTATTTACAACTGTGTCTTGCTAGTGGACTATATCAGGGTGTGGTGTGTGTGTGCGGTGGGAAGGCTGGCTTCAGGAATGTTTTACCAGAGCCAGAGGGGATCTTTCCAGGGAGAGTGAGGGTGTATTACAACTTACCAGCCTTGGATTCTGGTTCCTGCCACTGCTCAGATGCATCCTCAGACTCCTCAGTGGGGGCTTCCTCAACAGGGTCCACCAAGTTGAGGTGCAGAATCGCATGCTCCTCCTCCTCTGGGACTCCTGGAGCTTCCTCCAGGACTTCCTCAGAGATCCCTACTGGCTCCTCACCCTACCCCTCATCAGAATACTATCATATGATGAGACTAGTATGGTTGAGGAGGGAGTTGAGTCTGCACATGCAGCCCTGGAGAGCACTGGGACCAGCTTATCGTAGTAGGGGTATGTGCTAGGTCCCCTTCTGGAGCAACTTTTGGAGTCCTTTACCCTCCAGTATGGGAACCTGAGGTGTTTCATGCACTCCCAGCACTGGGAAGGAGTCCAGTGAACATCCACTTCCTCTAGCCTCTGTAATCTCCTGGTACAAGTGACTGTTCCAGCCAACTCAGGTGAAGTTGTGGAAGACGGAAGACAGTGTACTCTGACCACATGTTGATCAGCACCTGTGTGTGCTCCAGAGACCAAGCGGCTGCTCTCAGACCATGATCCATGATTACTTGTACTGATAAATATGATTTATACCTTTGGCTAAGGGTAAGGCAGCAAAGGGCACAATGAATTGTGGGAATGGCCCTGAAGGATTATCAATACCCATGACCTGGTTCACACCCTTTGCCCCCATCCACACCACACCTCTCAAGGGTACTAGCTTTTGTGCACTAAACTGTCCTTCAGAAACATGCTTCAGGGCTTCATGTGTGGACAGTAGAGGGGTTATGGCACAAGGATGCATATGTAACCATGTACATTTGCAAGTGTAGACACACCTTAACTATGCATTAATGTCACCAACACATGTTGTTCCAAACATTTCATTATCTTCTGACAGGGTGACTACAGCAGTGCCTACTTTGCTTTCAAATTCAGTTCACATTTATTCAAGGAATATATGTAGTTAACTGTGTAAGCATGGGGTACTTACGTGACCTTTTCAAATCAGGTGAGGACGATAATAATGAAAGGACAAAGCCTAAGCCCAGAGCTGGGCTCAACTAGCTGGGCTAGGGACATGTGCAATGGGAGAGAGGTGGCATACTCCCTCTATACCAGCACAGTGAATAGTCCTTGGAGGCTACTTCAGACCAATGGCTGAAGGAGTCCCACCACCCTCACTATACCCTTGGGGGACGGAGAATAGAAATGACAACTGAGCCTACTGTGACTGTCTCAGAGGTACACAGATTTGTCTTATACAGTCCTATTCTGTTTCCAAATAATAGATTGAAAATTAAAATATTTTCTGTGCAGGAAACTTTCCTCAAGCTTCATCTACTCCATGTGATGGGCATCTGCCTAACTACTTCCCTAGAGAGAATTTAAAAATGACAAAATTCTACATCTAATAACCAACCAGGAAAATTAGTTATTAAAAGTTAAGTCCTGCCCGAAGTCAAGCCCACTAAAGTCAGGGGGACCATATGCAGAGGTAAAACTGAGGACAGAAACTGGCCCTAAGTGTCCCGTGGCACAGCCCCAGAAGGCCATTTTCTTCTGGGGTGAGATGAGTACTTAATTACCTTTGTGACAACTCATGATTCACAGCTACACAAATCATTCTTTTGGGACAATCCTAGGAGGGTCCATCTCCAAGACACTAAGGAGGGATCAGTTCCTCAGCTGGTGTAAACCAGGGTAAACACCATTGAAACCTATGGAGCTAGGCCAATTTACACTAGCTGAGAAGCAGGCCCAAGGTGATTATTTGTTACCACAGACTGAATAGCATGCTAAAAGAAAACTATAGGGAATGAAGCTTTTTTAAAATAAAGAGTGAGCCTTCCAAGGTCTTAACTGAAACCAGCAGCTTCAGTCCCAGACAGACACAAATCATTTTAAATAAAATGATTTTTTTTACTTACAGAGGAGTTAAGCCAGAACTTAGCTATAAGCAGACTGTAAATTCTGCTCTCTGCAGCTCAGAGCATCTTCACCTTGAGCTGTATGACTTCAAAGGCTTTATACAGTAGATGCCAAGTGGCTCACACTTAGACTCCTGCTTACAGCAGAGATACTGAATGTCTTAGGGTGTTAAGAATCCAAAGACCGCCATTAAATTTATCTCCCCCCCCCCCCCCCCCAAAATGGCAGGAAAAACCCTTATCTGAGGCATGTCACTCTGGGGTGGACAGCGTCCTGTGTGATCTTAAATCCGTTCTAAACTCTGTAACAGACAAGTGCCAGTGTGATACGACAGGAGTATAGTCAGTCCATTTGCCAGACTTGCAAGGGGAAGGTAGGTAAGATTGTCAAGTAGGGATGATACTTGTGGAAAATTAGACTTGTTTCCTACTGTAGATGATATTTAATACCAGAGTCTGGTTTATAAATGAAGGACAAGTGCATGTAACGATTGTTATATATCAGTGCAAAGTTCTGGGAGATACAGAGGGCCACATCTTGCCATGTGGCAAGTGGGTATGCTAGACAGAAAAGAAGGTTAATGGAACCTTTTCTCCCAATATGGCAGAGTCTCTTCATAGCTCTTAAAAGACAACTGTAGCAAAAAGGGGGAGATTGTCAACGGCACAAAGGGAGCTCAGCACCTTTGTAAATCTCTCCTGAAGTGACATATAGCATGCTTCCAGGTCCCAGGCAGCTGTTGGCTAGGGATTGTGTGGCCAGGCCCCAAGCTGGCTATTTCACCTGCTGACATCAGTAGCACATGTTTTCTGGAGAGCAGCAAAGGTGCACCAGCAATGTGTCTCTTTCCTGACCCAGTGTGAACCATCCAGCCTTGCACCAGCCAGATGGCTCCAGCCCTAGTGTTGAGGCCTGCTTTGCTGGACACCACTATTCCACGCAACTGCATCTGGATTTCTCCTAGAGAAGGCAGAACATATTCTAGAGGAAATGACTATGTACAGATTTAGACAAACTTGCCACATCCTCTCACTCTCTTCTGTTCTGACACCATAAACAGTTCAATTCACGCAGAACCTTTAAAATACATTTTGAAATACATGTGTCTCAGAATTTTGCCTAGAGCAGTCACTCATCAACAGTAAGAAAAAACTCTATTATAAGGATCAAATCTGCCAGGCTGGAAAAGAAAAAGAAAAAGAAAAAAAAATATGCAAAAAAGCTGATGAGGAAAGCCACACAGTTAAACTCCAGACTTAAACAAACTGGTTACAAACAACTATGAAACTAATACTCTAACAAGGTGTGTATTATATCGGAATAATGTCACTCTTGGGGCGCATGGTGAATCATGCAACAAAAGACTGAGTATTTCCAGAATCCTGAAGTGTCATTATGTAAAGAATAATAAATGACGGGGCCATGCAGTGATTGTGAGGCATCAGTACATCCTGGTCACACAATGAGCCAGAAATGTGCTATTCCACCTATACAATGCAGATTTGTCATGTTTATTTTCATATAATAAGAGGGCTGTGTTGTTGGTTTTTAAATTGGGGTGGCGCACAGCACTTATTCCATTTTTCTAAGTGCCTTTTTTCAACTGTATGTTAAATTATTGCATTTGTTCCATTTTAAACTATTTACAATGAACAGCGAGCTCGGTAAGGCATGAGGCTCCTGAAGCCTCTGGTGTCGGTGAAACCAGCAATTATAACTTATTCACAGCTGCATTTGAAGCCTGAAAAATCTCTGCCATTTGCGCAAAAGCCATTCAGTATCTGGACCTTTTTAAAAAATGTACTTTAATTCTGTTTAAAGCTGAGCATAAATCTGCAAATACCAGGAGTGACTGGCTTTGTGTAGGTACACTAAAAGACAAAGAGAGTGCGGGAAGCTGTCTTAAGATGGCAGACATAATTTAGCAGGCACTAGTGAGCTGCCAGTGCTAGCAATCTCAGAAGGGACTTAGGGCTTGATTCACACAGGGACTTAGGTGTTGTGATGCTTTTAGGGCCTAGAAAAATCACTGAGATTCACACAGGGAGTTGGGTGCCTAAGCCCAGGTTGCAGAGAATGTTGATCTCTGCTTGGGATTCAAAGCCAGGAACCCCACAGGCTGTGCTGATGTGTTTCCTTCAATGGCAGTAGCCTGGGAAGGGGGTGGGGGGTGAGAGACCCAGGATCCTGTTCCCCCTACTCCAGTGACTAGTTATTTATTTAGCCAAAATAGAACAGTTCCAAGAGGAAAGATTGAAAAAAGTCCACATTAGACTATCCTGTAGCCTAGTGGTGAGGGCACTCACTGGAGATGTGGTTGATCTCTGTGCAAATCCCTTCTCCTCACTGGGGGTGGGACTTGAACTGGGCATCCCCCACAGCCCAGGTGAGTACCCTAATCACTACTCTAAAAGTTATGAGGGAAGCATAATGCGCCACCACTCGTAATATTATTTTCTTTCTCCAGGGCGATTTAGATTTTAAACTCTTTGGGTATGTCTACACTGCAATGTAAGCCTGGCTCAGACTCAGGTTTGAGCCCAAACCCAGAGACAACCTGTAACTCTTGATGGTGGGGGGACACAATTTAAAGGTTGGGAGGGCATGTGATGTCCCCACCCATCGCCTATGGGCCCTTTCCCACTCCCTCTGCACTAATTAAAACCCGCTCCAAGCCGACACCACTTTGCCCCCACTTCCCTCACAGCTCCTTCCCCACTTACTTCTCCCATCACCTCCCCGCTGCAGGCACAGCATGGGCTGGAGCAAGCTCCAGATACCTACTGTCGAGCAGATAACTGCGGCTACAGGCAAGGAAGGGATGCGATTCAGAGGGCTTCGCCCCCCCCCCGGCGGAGTTGTGCTGCCAGCCCCATCTCTCTTCCCTGCTTCGGGTGCCTCCTAGTGGGGCTCAACGGGAGAGCTAGGTGCCAGTGCCTTTCCCAGGTATGCCCCCCTCAGCTGAGCTCAGCCTGACTCCCACCCTGGCAGAAATCTGAGGGGGCACATGACCCCGCATGCTCCTTCCCACATGTCGCTTCTGCCTAAGCCCCCTTCCATCTACACACAAATCTCTCAGACCCAGGCTTATACCTAGGGTCCTAGGACTCTGCAGGGCTGGAGGGTCTGAGCCCATGTCAAGCTGTGAGCCAGGGTTTGAGACCTATTGCTTTGCAGTGTAGTCTCAGCCCCCACCAACTCAGGTCCTGGGAGTCCACCAAAAGTATCCCATAATCCCATGGACCAAATTCCTTTTTATCTCAACAATCTGCAATCGACTCATCTCCCTTGGTGGATAGCAGCAGCTCAGTGAATCAGCGTGAACCCTTCCATTGTCTTCTGTGTTTGCAATGGAGACCGAACAGAACAAGACTTTTGCAAAGAGCACAGCTTCATGGTCACAGGAGCACAGCCAGAGTTTGGTCAGCAAAACTGTGGACTTTAGCAAAAGCACCAGGAATGACCACACATACCAGCAGATAGCAAAGAAGCTGGCAGCTTTGCAAAATTTCCCAGCCAGTTGCCAGTGCAGGGAGTGAATCAAGAGGCTGAAGAGCAAGTAGTAGGGGACAGAACCACACCTCAGGCAACTTGCCAACCTCATGTCAGTTTTATGAGGAGTTTGTCCAGGGCTGGGCCCTGCACCCAGCACAAAGGCAACCCTGATGCATGATGACCTAGTCGACTGAGATGGAGCCCCGCTGGCCCCTGAATCCAGCGTGGGGACTGATGAGGATCCTGAATTGAGACTGTTGCTAAAACTGGTCCCAGATCATGTGCGGAACAGAATCAGCAGCAAATTCTGGGTCCATGCTTAGAGAAGCTGTTTGATCTCCTGCTCTCCCTAGGAACAGCCCGCTGCATAGCCTGCAGAAACCCAGAGGAGACAGAAGCTGCCCCTGAGCCCAGTAAGTTTTTGTCTCCAATTTAGTTTATTATTACAGTAATGGGAGAGATTACTGTCCTAAGAACCAATGCAAAATTTCTGAGAAGCCCTGGCTAGCATCATATATCCATTGACGGTGTCTTGTATCCCAGCGCCTCTGTGTCCCCTCCATTCCCCACCCCACCCCCCTCCATGTAAGTATAGTACTCGAGCTAGCATGAGTATAAATAGTAGTGTAGCTGCAGTGGTCTGGATAACAACAGCACAAGCACCGCTGAGCCTTGCCGAGTGCAAACTCACCTGAAACCAGTGAATACGTCCTCAGCACAGTTCAGCCACACCTCCGCTACTGCTGCCCATGCTATTATGACTACAGTGCTTTGTATACTCACATTATCTCAATGAGAGCTAGCACAAGTTTGTGTACATTAGCTGGGGAAATCACACCCCTAGCTCATAGTGTGGATATAACCGAAGGTGTTGTGGGTCAAATCACTGCAGTTCACTTAGAGTTTAGCAGATCTCTGCTTTGCACCTTGGGGGATAGTATCACTGGAGGGCTGCACATGACTGGATAAGAAAGTCTACGCTGCCATGAAGATTACACAGTCATTTTAAAGTATTTTGTGATTTCATGTCATACCTATTTGGTAATAATAATTTGTCATTTTCTTTTTGCCTTCTAATATTTTAAATACGCTCAAAGTACCAAGCAGTGGGGTACCACGTCTAAATTCCAGGTTTGCCACCCACCTCTACATGTGTGAAAAGGGCAGAAGAAAAGAAGAATTCAATCGATGTACATTATATATACCAGCAGAGTTTGAAATGGAGCAATGTAGGTGAACAAGGAAAAAACTAAAAGGTTGCGAGTAGTGAATTTCTTTGCTTCGCTCACCTATAGATTGATAGTGCCCTCAAGCAAAACTCATACTGCAGTCAGTGCAAAAAATTACCTGCATAACTGATATGGACCTGAATGTACAGTTAACCAATTAAATAATAAACGACATTATTTTGACAGTATGGGATGGAGATTGTGGTTAAAACTGAAAAAGTATGACTGAACGGGGAAAACAGGAAAACAAAAATCATGACTATCATATGTGCCTTTTTACAAAGCAATTTCTTCCAGAAGATAATTAAACTGTTTGATTCACCACAACTAGAGTTTCAAAGACAAAAACAGATATAAGGTTTCCATTTTCCTAGACCTGTGTTACCAAAGATTTGAAATCAACTTTTGCCCTGGGATTGCCACAGAATATTGAAGAAGTTTTTTAGTGACTTTGCTAAGTATTTGCAATAGAACAACCACAGTGCATTTTGCAACAAATAAATATTCATCAAGGCCCTGATCCAAAGCAATTGGAAGTTGATGGAAAGAATCCCATTGACATCAATAGGCTTTGGATTAGATCCTATATTTGCCACGATAGTTATCAAAGGTTTACCACAAAACCTTATTACAGACATAATTTAAACACTAATAACTTCATTCGTGCCCAAATTTGCAGAAAAGTTGTAGCCAAGATGCGAGAGAGTGCTTTTTCCCTCCTGTCTGAGAGGCAGTTGTTTGCTTGTGTAGACTATTGATTTCTCTGGAACAGAAGTTCCATTAATAGTTGCCCCTTGTTCAGAGGCCACACGTGCTCAAAACAAGAACAAAATCAAACACCAAAGGAAAAACAATTCAATGTCTGTCCCAGTGAATGTTCTCCTACTCTATTTTATGATAACAGTGAAGGGGGATTGCAGGCTCAGCTGTTACATGCTATCAATCTGACATAATGTAAACCAAGTTGTTGTGAAAGAAATATAGTATTATCCATCCAAGCATGTATTCAGCCCAGCTTATGCACTCGTGTGTACACAAAAATGACAGTAAGCAAATGCAAATACAAGTACTTGAATTGCTGGGGTGAATAGAGAAAACTATCTCATGTACAGAGAAGGACAAATACTACAAAAATAAAGTATTTGCAATGCTTTGTTAAAAAAAATCCCAAAAAACAGAAAGACCCATCCACTCTGGATTCACTTCCTTGATATTTGTGGTCTGTTATGCTCTCCACACACACAGTCACGTGAGAGAAACCCAAAATGAGGGGCTTAAAAAATTATTCATGCAGGGAAGTTAAAATGCTGTGGGATTCCTTCTTTAATGTAAATAACTATTTCTATAATCTCACTTTCATATCTTATGCCTTCTGTAAATCATTGTCAATGTTCAAAATGAGGGGATGCCAAATTTATGTGGAAGGGAGATAAGCTCGGCAGTGAAATCAGGGACATTTGAGAGACATGATGTGTATATGTTTTCATGTGAGCATTTCCTCTGGAAGCATTCATGAGGCGATCATCAAAGTTTTGTGGTTTTGGGGGTCATTCAGTCAGGAAGCAAAAACAGTTCCATGTCATTTCCCATTCTGTGTTTAAGGACGTATTGCAATATCTCAGAGAACCTGAACCAAGATCTGCTAACTGAGAATGCTCTCCATGCCTAAATCTTCCCCCTTCCATAGAAAAGGGGTCAGCTGTTTCTGTGGCTTCATCCCTCATCCTCCACTCAACAGAGATCCCTCTGTGGCTCCAGGGTCCATATAGTAGGAGGGAATGGAGACTGGGGGAACAGAGAAACGAGCGGACTGGCCTGGGGGCATACAACATTGTCACCACTCTGGCTCCAGGGGGATTTCCCAGAAAAGATAATATAGCCTGGTGCTGTTTAATATTTTCCACAATGCACCCCAGCCTGGGGAGTCGCTGAAACTGGTTTCCACAGAATGATGCTGCAAGTGAGCAGGAGGTTGTCAGAGGTCAGAGCTGGTAGAAAGAAACAAAGCTTCTGTGCATATGGCCCTGCCCTTCTGTGGATACCTGGGGATCTGCCAGGTTTGATGGTGGGGCTGTTGCATTAATTTAGATGGAATATAAGGGCCCAAATAGTCAAAGGTGTTAACATAACTCAGTCACTTTCCAACACTGAACAGTGTTAAACAAGGTTTGGAGTTTGGTATACGGAGACCGTAGCCTCTTAGTGCCATGGCAAACATGCCATTAAAAAATCCCTTTTAAGAAAAAAAACCAAAAAGGAAGGAAAAACAGCTGAAGTATTTGTAATGTAAAGTATTAAGTAAGGCTTTCATTTTAACAGCATCTCTTACTCTCTTTCCCTTTACCTAGAGGGAGGTTTTAGAAGGAAAACCTCTTGTTTGACAGTCTCTTAGATGGTATGAAAGATGGTAATAACTGTCCCTTTGGGGAAAATAGAAGAAGTTAGTTGAGACAGGCTGGAGCGGTTGTTGTTAAAGTCTGATCCCATTTCCTAGAAAACAAAACAAGACAAACATGAAAAAGGGGAGAGAAAAGAACAACAAATGCAGCTTCTGTCTCTGATGTTGGCTCTCACTTGCAACCTCATTGCTAGAAAAGCACAGGCACAGCACATGGTCTTGTTAGCCACTCTGAGACCTGGCAAACTCATACCAGCATCAGGCTGTTTAAGACATTGCTTTTAGCTGCCTCTTTCTGGTCACAGGCTTACAGCAGAGTTGCCAGATATACAGTCTTTGCCAACTAAGCCGGACTCTTGCTAGAGAAAAGAAAGAAGGAAAGAGAAGAAATAAGATAGGGAGGGAAAAGGAAACATGGGGTCTTTAAGGACTAGTCCATCCCTTCATGATTTTGTCCACCAAGTAGGCCTAATTTCTGACACACCAATTTTGGTCCTAATCTTAACACGATCCTTGAATTATACCAGCAGGCCTTTTTGTTTGTTTTTAGTTTTTCTGTCTCACTTTTGCACCTTTTTCCATCAACATTTGTTGTTATAGGTCAGGGGTCGGCAACGTTCGGCACGCGGCTCGCCAGGGTAAGCTCCCTGGCGGGCCGGGCCAGTTTATTTACCTGCTGACGCGGCAGGTTTGGCCGATCGCGGCCCCCACTGGCCGCGGTTTGCCGTCCCGGGCCAATGGGGGCGGCGGGAAGCCGCGGCCAGCACATCCCTCGGCCCACGCCACTTCCCGC
>NW_020699129.1:0-28092 GCF_002925995.2 Terrapene triunguis
GACAGACTTAATGACAGAGGCTATTGGTATGGCAAACAGAGCATGATTCACTCTGAGGGGCAACAGGGTGCGTCACAGCTCAACTACAAGAGCAAATATCGAAAAACAGGACCTTTCCTCTCACGTTAACACTCCTGGCTGCCAAACTAATTACTCTTTGCCCCTGTCTGGCACCCCAGGGGCCCGCCTCAGCACTATCTTGGTTTTAATCTCAAATGCATCACCCCTCCCTTAGATAAAGCTTTGCGCAATCCTCCAGCTTGTTAAACTACAAGAAGCCGTTTCTCAGAAGCTGTCCCCAGCCCATCTTCCCTGCCAGCCCCCTAGCACCTTGCCAGGGGAGAGGGATAGCTCAGTGGCTTGAGCATTGGCCTGCTAAACCCAGCATTGTGAGCTCAACCCTTGAGGGGGCCATTTAGGGATATGGGGCAAAAATTGGTTGGATGATTAAATTGGGGATTAGGTCCTGCTTTGAGCAGCAGGTTGGACTAGCTGAGGGCCCTTCCAACCCTGATATTCTATGACTTTGAGCCAAGTCAGCCTTGGCTTGTAGTTAACTCTATTGTCACTCCCAAAGGAGTTAGAAGGGCCCGCAAGGGTCATCTAATCTACCCCCTGCCAAGATGCAGGGTTTGGCTCATTCGAGAGCACTTGACGAACTACACACCTACCAGCTAAGCTTGGGGAGCAACTGGCGCACCGAGTTGCATGGCTGAGTGAAGTTTTGGCCAAGGAGATCGGTGCAAACCCTTCTCTCTCATACAGGGAGTGTTGTGGGATCTTTCATGTCAATACACGGGGGCTGACATGACAACTCTGTTGTCAGGGAATCAGCCGAAACGACCACTACCGGATATACTGCATGTGCTCAGCTGATCTGCTAGAGCCAGGTCTAGGGGCTAACATTTGTAAGCCTGGGTGGCTGTGTTTACACCCTTATGTGGCCTGATTTTCAGAGGTGAGGCCCAGTCACAAGTCCCACTGAAGCCAATGGGAAGTTCAGTCGGCTCAGGCAGCACTAGTGAAAATTGGGCTGTTTATTTAGGTGTGTAAATATGGATTTAAGTGACTAACGTTAGGCAGCCACTTATGAAAACGTTGGGACCCAGAATCTGCTTATAGATCTGGCAGGTCCCAGGCCTTAAAATCACCACCTTACAGCTAGGTGGAGGAATGCTATTTTACATATTATTGGCAGTTCTAATGTATGGGCTATAGGGCCTCCCCCTCTGAGCCTTGTACAGCATGACTCAAGGTAATCTCACTCTACAAAAGGAGATGTACAAAACACCACAGTGCCAGTGAAAGGATTCAAGCAGCCGGTAGGTAAAATAGACTATAGAGAATATGGTGGTGGTGGTGGTGGAGGAATGTAATAGAGTGGATTTATTGGCCTTTGGTTAAGACGACTGGCATAACTTCCTTGTCGCTTTGTCAACATCTCAGCACATAGTTACGTGCTCAGACTACTTCCTTCTGAGGGTATGAGTCACCCAGTGCAAGGAATGAAGCGCATTCTGCAAAGGATAATAAACGTACTATGACAAGAAGTGTAAACCCTGGGACGTGTGGCAGCAGATATGAATATGCTGCAGGCAGAGCGGCACACGCCAATTATTCCTGCCCTACAGACAGCTCCTGAAATAGTCACTGTCTTTGCAATGCACATTTTGGAACTGGTTCTGCTCAAGTCAGCACCCCCTGCAGGGAGTTGACAGTGCACAGAACTGGAATTTGATTTCTTCCCCTTCATCTAGATCAGTGGTTTTCAACCTGTGGTATGCAGACTATGTCTAAGGGGTCCAAAAAACGTTGATGTTACCATAGAACAATGGTTTTCAACCTGTGGTCTACAGACTCCTTAGGATCCACAGACTATGTCTAAGATTTCCAAAAGGGTCCACACCGCCATTCAAAATTTGTTAGGGGTCCACAAATGAAAAACGGTTAAACCCCCTGATCTAGATACACATCCAGCTACTTCACTATGTTCATTACCTTTCCCCAGGGTAAATGAAGTCACGCATCCTTGATAAAAGAGGGATATCTAAACACATTAAATTCTGAGTCCCTTAAATCCATAGTGTTAATAATGGATATATTATACAGGTGTTACCTGAATTCCTAGAGACAAATAAGATGCACGACTGCCCCTTATAAAACGGTGCAGTGGTGGCCCGAGCTGGAACATGATTTGCTGTCCACAAATTGCTATAACTACCTCTCTTCTCTTTACCAAAGGTTTCCGCATAAATTGGTGCCATGTTGTACGCCCACTAACAAGTTAAAAATCACTTTGTTCTTTTATTATTTATTTTGTGGTTGGACCTAGACGCTCCAGTCACAGACCCGGAATTCATTGTGCTAAGCAAAATACCGATTCAGATCCCACCTTAGAGGGTTAACACTGGAAGACTATTCAGAGAAAACACTACTTGTTCTCCAGTTTATCTTAGGCCTGGTCTACACTGGGGGGGGGGGGGGGGGAGTGTCGATGTAAGATATGCCACTTCAGCTACGGGAATACCGTAGCTGAAGTCGACATATCTTATTCCGACTTATCTCCCGACCTCACGGCGCGGGATTGACGGCCGCGGCTCCCCCATCAACTCCGCTACCGCCGCTCGCTCCGGTGGAGTTCCAGAGTCAACGGGGAGTGCGTTCGGGGATCGATATAGCGCGTCTTAACGAGACGCGCTATATCGATCCCCGATAAATCGATCGGGGATCGATATATCTGGATGTACCCTTAGATGTAAACTTTGCCACTTGCGTTCCATTTGGATGGATTTTTCTCTGTCACTTAAGAATTCCTTTCGGTTTCTGCCAGCCCTCACGCCAGGCTGTTGTGTTTATGAAGCAATACAACGGTGAGAGATTCAAGTCATACCCTTCCAGCCCCCCAAAAAGTGTTCTTTAAATTAATAAAATGAACAATTGCTCTTCATACGGAGTTACACAAACCCCCTTTCTTATCCCAAACCTTCATTTAGGACCCAGAGAAACTGACTGTGCCCAATGACAGGGTCGCTTCTAGGTTCATGGCCAACCACAGCTGACTCCTTGGTCAGGTGCACAGGACTAATGGGTTTTATTTGGCTATCGCCCCCTTCAGGCCCAGCACCACCTTCAGCAGTAGTGGTCAATGCCAACGAGCAAGGCACTGATAGCACAGCACAACCGCCGGCCTGCCTCAGGCCTACCTTCCCCTGGGTAGGCCACAATGCCTTGAGCAGTTTCTGGCCCCAGCCAGGCTCCTCTCACAGAATGAGGTCTGCTCACCCTCCCCACCAGCCCCCCCAACTGACCCCTTTTAACCCCTCCTTCCAAGCCTGACACTGCTTGCAGGGTGTAGCAGGGTGGGGCTGACTGAGCACACGTCAGCTTATTAACCCTTTCCCGGCCTGTGTGGGGTTTGTATATCCCGCCACGCACCCCTTTGAAAATGATACTGTTCTGGGGCTATAAAGTGACCTAGTTTTTGTCTAAGTCCTATTCAACACACTTGCAATCACCTTTACTTGTTACAGATTCCTCCCCTCGCCTCAGAATCAGTAGCGTAGCTGGGGGGGGGAGCAAGGGGAGCGGCCGCTCCCCCTGACCACATTCCCCAAAAGTGGTGCCTTTTTAATTTTCATACTCGCTCGGCGCCGCTTCCGGGTCCTTCTGCTTCTGGGTCTCACTTGGCGCCTGCTCCAGCCCCTGCTCCGGCTCTCCCTCATGGCCCCTGCCCCTGCTCCATCCCAGCCCTGCCTCTTCCCACCCCTGCCCCCACTCCCCTGAAGACTGCAGCCAGGCCCGACCCTGCACTCACCGCATGGTAAGTGGAGCGACCCGGTCCCAGCCTGCTCCGCTCCCCTGGCTCCCAGCCGTGCCGCCGGCAAGTGCTGGGGGGGCGGTTCACGATTCCCCCTCCCCCCAAGCCTGGGAGCCAGTTCACAAACTTGAACAAACTTGAACTTTGTTCAGAAACAGTTGAATGTTTCTTGTTGTGAGGAGCTGTCTGTTTTCTTTATTGAAAAGAGTAATCGGAATCTGATCAGACTTATGGTCTCTGTGGAGGCAAAGTCATGTCTGGTACAGACAAATGTGAATCTTGCCTGTTTGACCATAAGCCTCTGTTATTCATGGAGGAGCTAGAGGTGCTTGGGGAGCTCTGAGTTGCAGACTTGACCCGTGTCCTGCCAGGCTGGTAAGATCAAGTAGGGAAGTACTGAGTCTGTCAATCCCTTCCTTTGGTTAGCCCTTGCTGAAGAAACCTTGATTCTCAGAATTCAGCCCATTATCTTCTGTCTCTAATCTCCCTTTTCTTGGGAATATAATTGGAAAGGTTATGTGGAAAGGACAACTCTGACAAATCCAGAGTCCAAAGATTTCCTTGGTCACTGTCAATCTGTTTTTAGGCTTGGATGTGACACACAGGCTACATTGGTGTGAATGTTTGATGTGCTTCTAAGAATGGCTTAAAATAATGGGCCAAATACTCCGCTGATGTAAATCAGTGTAGCTGCACTGAAGTCAATAGAGCTACACCAATTCACATCATCCGAGAATCTGGCCTCAGATGCCCATTCTAATTCTTTTATACATGTTACCAGCTTTAGACACCATTTGCTGACAAGCTGAGGACCGGAGCAGGGACATAAGGAGTGTCTCTTAAGTAGCTCCATTCTAGCCTGTCAAAGAGACAGCTTTGGGGCAAAGGTTCATCTGCACAGAGGGAATTCTCATGACGGGTACGAGGTGGTTCTGTTCTCTCACCCCTCTAGTTCAGTGTATGTATCACCATTAGTGGGCTGTTGAGCCTTCAGTATGCAGATGATACACAGTTCTGCATCTCCATTTTATGTGACTTATACAGTACCTGAGTTGAAGTCTCTTACAGAGATGGGTACTTAGATGTGAATTAGCTGGCTTATTCTTAATTTGAATAAGAAATACTGGGGGAATCAGCCAGAAGAAGTGGCGAGATTTACAGGAGTTCTTTTACCTGAAGGACAAAGCCTACCTTTTGTTACTCATATTTACAACCTGGGGAGCTTGATCTGGATATTTAGATAGCAGCAGTGGCCAAGAATAATGTTAATCTCTGTTTAGGAAGAAGGTTGTTAACTTTTTTTCCAGTTACATATGTACCTTTAGCACCCTCGTGGCCAAGATGGAGTCTGCTCTGCAGGCAGCTCTGGCCAAGAGAAGGCGCGCGCAGGAATGCAACAAGAAAAATCTCTTCCACCCCAGGGGCACCTGTTCCAAACCCCCCAGAGTGAACACACCCACCCACAGGAAAAGTACAGTGGATATAACAAGGAAAATATTTATTTACAGAAGGATGAGAGGAGAAACACAACAAGGGGAAATATCGGAGGAGCAGTAGAACAGGGTTGCATCCAAACCAAGGCCCCACGGGCCCAGTGGTAGCACAGTCTTGGGTGCTCCTGGTCGTCTTCGGCACCTGTGAACTTTCCCCAACAAACCCCTCCGCTGCCCTCTTCTGCCGCTCTCTGCAAAGCCACACAGAGCGACCACCTCCCCACTTAACTAGCTCCAGCCTCCCTCCTTGTTCCCAATGCAGAGTCCCAAGCCCCAGTACTCACAGCCCCATGCAGCTCTGGGCAGCCGTGATACTAGGTCCTGTCCTTCTTGGGCGATTCCTCGCTGACACAGTGCTCCTCCTGGCTCCTGTCCTGGGGTGTCCCCGATCGGCCTTGTCCTTCCCAGGCTTCAGGCAGGTTCTCTGCTGCTCCCTTTGGGAGGGCCTGCAGGCTGCTCTCCTTCTCCCTCTAAGCTCCAGTGCCACCCCCTGGAGTTTCCCTCCTTTTTTCTTACGCTCCCCCTCCCCCTAGGAAAAAGATGTAAAGGGGCCCTGCTCTCTAAACCCCAAAGGGGTTACACATATCTTGCCATGGTCCATGCCTGATGGGAGTCTTACGATGCACTGTGGTGGCTCAGTCACAGGGAGAGCCTGTGGTGCATCATGGTAGACAGTGTAGCTGGGGAGTAAGGCACGTAAAGGAGAACGGCAGCATGAGGGAACTGGAATTATAACTTCCTTGAGGCGCGACGGCTGCTCAGTTGGACACAAAGATTGTTGACTGAAAATGAAATATTTCATTTTTGACTACACAAAGCAAAATTAAAATGTTTCTGTTCAATGAAAAGAGGCCCAAGCAAAATATTGGGATGTTTCCGAATAGAGATTTTTGGGGGAATTTATTTTTCTGTGAAGAATTTCACCTGGAGCTAGTGAAAACTCAGAATTTCCAGAAATTCTGACCTTTTGAATTTTGTTTTCAAAATGACCTGGCTGCCGTGTGGACAGTTTTTTTAATTAATCACATCCGGGGCATTTTTAGCCTTCCAAAATGGGTGGCGCCTTTTTTTGTGTGTTCGCTCCCCCGATGTTAGAACCTGGCTACGCCACTGCCCAGAATGTCTACATGGCTTCAGTTTAAGCCAATACGTCTGCGTCAGCCAAAGAATCAGCCCGCTGGACATTCCCCTTCTCCTACATCTGCAGGTGTGGGATAGATATTTGAGTATTTATGTACTTTTAACATACCAGGAGCCAGCTACTCAGGTGGTGTGAATTGGTGACACTCCACTATCTGGCCCGATTTTTTAAAAAAATATGTATTGATTTTAAACTCAAAGGGTCAGGCTACACTTATGACTGTACATGTGTTGTACCATAACCCCCCTCTTGTCCACACCTAAATCCCACAAGCATGTGGCTGAAAGTGAGTAATGGGCGAGTAAGCTACCACGTCTCAGGGGTGTGGGTAAATACATACCTCCGGCTGTGGCATGGCCCTGTACCCATGCCAGTGTGCAAGGTGGATGGGAGTAAGGGGCATGTACTAGGTCTCAAGTTTCTTCCATCCCCATTCCTATAACGCACTGCACCCTTTTCTGCCTGACCCTAACCCAATCGATTTCTCCAGTTTGTCAAGATCATTTTGAATTCTAATCCTGTCCTTCAAAGTGCTTACAACACCTCCCAGCTTGGTATCATCCACAAACTTGATAAATGTACTCTCTATACTATTATCCAGCTTGATTGTGATTCAGTACAGTTTTCCCACCACTTGTGCACCCACCTTATAGTAGGTTTGTCTAGGCTAGTGGTCTCCAACCTTTTTACACCCAAGATCACTTTCTGAATTTAAGGGCAACCCAGGATCTACCTGCCGGTCCCGCCCACTCACCCCTCATCGCTCACTCTCTCCCACCCTCACTCACTTTAACCAGGCTGGGGTAGGGGTTTGGGAGGGGGTGCAGGCTCTGGGCTGGGGCCGAGGGGTTTGCAGTGTGGGAGGGGGCTCTGGGCTAAGCCTGGGGCAGGGAGCTGGGGTGCAGGAGAGGGTGACGGGTGCAAGCTCTAGGAGGGCATTTGGGTGCAGGAGGTGGCTCCGGGCTGGGGCAGAGTGTTGGGGTGCAGGACGGGGTACAGGGTGCAGGCTCTGGGAGGGGGCTCAGGGTTGGTTTGGGGTGCTGGCTCTGGAAGGGGGCTCAGGGCTGGTTTGGGGTGTAAGAGGGGGTTTGGGGTGCTAGCTCTGGGAGGGGGCTCAGGGTTGGTTTGGGGTGCTGGCACTGGAAGGGGGCTCAGGGCTGGTTTGGGGTGTAAGAGGGGGTTTGGGGTGCTAGCTCTGGGAGGGGGCTCAGGGTTGGTTTGGTGTGCTGGCTCTGGGAGGGGGCTCAGGGCTGGGGGTGCAGGAGGGGGTTCAGAGTGCAGGAGGGGGCATTGTTAGACCCACAATAGAGGTCTCCCTATGGGATGGGGAGCAGGCAAATACCAGGCACAGTGTTTCCCGGAACATAACAAGATTGTTTTTGAACAAATAGTTCTAATAGTTCTTGGCCTTAAGTTCCTGCTTCGGTTGCCAACTTGCAACGCACATATTCATGTCAAGCATGCGTCATTCATACCAGGCCTCAGTCACCTATACCATATTACATGGATATATGAATCACAATGTATATTGATATATATATATCCCAACATCCCCCCCCCTTGATACATGATTAATGCCATTAATTATTGTATCCCTTTATAATTTTGCAAGCAATTCAGTTTTATATATATATATCACTTGCTCCAAACCGTCTTGTCACTTTCTTATTCGGCAATATAAACATAGCATAATAAAGGTTAACAAAATCATTAACACAAATAATATGACAATAGAATGTAGCATTAAATTTAGAAGAGCTGTGAAACTGGGAGACCATCCTTTAAAAACATCATACCAATGAAAAATTGTCAATTCTTCCCCTTCTTTCTCCAATTTTAATATTTGACCATTGTGGATCAAAATGTTTATTTTTCCCAGCTGAGCAGACTTAGATACATCTTTTGCATATTGATGAAAGCGAAAAAATCAGGCAATCAATTTTTCCTATTGTTTCCAATGTATTCCCAAATCAAAGGACCAGTCCACATCTTTTGGTTCCCAATTTCCTTTTTTTTTTAAAAAGAGGACCTTGGTAAATAATTCGATTAATAATGACCTCTGTTACATTACATTTACATGACTCAATTGGGCCTTTTACTGTCATACTTCCCCAAAATACATGTTTTTCAGTGGTTACCACACAAATACACCCGTTACCTAAATCAAACACTCTTGTGCCATTAGAGGCTAAATATTGCATGGTACATTGTCCGCTTGAATGGTTCAAATGACATCCCTCTAGGAACCAAGTTAGTTGTGGGCACACTCATTTACTTCGTCCCCAGTCTTCACAATGTTTCGTTAATTTTACTAATTGACTCAAGTGTGTCCCACTTACTTCTATTTGCTATAACTTTTCATTAATAATTATTGACAACACCCAGGCCTTTGCTGCTTTTCTTTGCGTCCCTGTGTTGTGTAACAGCATTCTGCCTTTCCACTCTCACCTCAGAGTGGCTTGATCCCAATTAAACTCCATATATTTCTTCCATCCTGCAATTCGTTGATTCCATATATGAGGATCTTTGTGTGACGGGTTTGGTCACAGAGACCCCCTTGGGCCTGTCACCTAACGTGCTGGAATTACCTCTGAGCCCATTTTCCCTGCCAGTTTGGGACTCCAGAACCCTGCCTTGTTGAGCCAGACACGCTAGCCTGCTGCAACACAGACCCAGGTCTGGTCCACGCCCCCAAAACTGCAGACTTTAACCAAAAACTGCTCAGGTCACCTATCTCCAGCACCCTGACACTCAGTTCCCAATAGGATCCAAATCCCAAATAAATCCGTTTTGCTCTGTATAAAGCTTATAAAGGGTAAACTCATAAACTGTCCACCCTCTATAACACTGATAGAGAGATATGCACAACTGTTTGCTCCCCCAGGAATTAATCACTTACTCTGGGTTAATTAATAAGCAAAAGTGATTTTATTAAGTATAACAAGTAGGATTTAAGTGGTTTCAAGTAATGACAGACAGAACAAAGCAAGTCACCAAGCAAAATAAAGCAAAACACGCAAGTCTAAGCCTAATACATTAAGAAACTGATTTCAGGTACTATCTCATGCTCAGAGATGTTCCAATAAGCTTCTTTCACAGATTAGACTCCTTCCTAGTCTGGGCCCAATCCTTTCCCCTGGTACAATCCTTGTTAGTTCCAGCAGACATCTTAGGTGGAAAGCAGGAGTGTTCTCATGATTGGGGCCCTTTTTGTTCTGTTCCACCCCCCTTTTATATCTTTGGCACAAGGCGGGAATCTTTTGTCTCTCTGGGTCCCCACCCCTCCTTCTAAATGGAAAATCACCAGGTTTAAGATAGATTCCAGTATCAGGTGACATGTTCACATGTCCTGTGAGACCCCAGACTCCATTCTTCCAAGGCTGGCCGCACACACCCAGGAAGGTTTGCAAATAAACAGACCATTTACAACCAATTGTCCTAGTCAATGGGAGCCATCAAGCTTCCAAACCACCATTAATGGCCCACACATTGCATAATTACAATAGGACCTCAGAGTTATACATCACATTCCTAGTTTCAGATACAAGAATGATACATTTATACAAATAGGATGAACGTACTCAGTAGATTATAAGCTTTGTAATGATACCTTACAAGAGACCTTTTGCATAAAGCATATTCCAGTTACATTATATTCATACTCAGAAGCACATTTCCATAAAACATTATGGAGTGCAATGTCACACTTTGAACCACTCAAAAGGCCATTGCCCATTACTTAACAGATTAACCATTCTCTCTATGTATTGTATCCCATAAATTTGTGTCTATACACATCGTATTGCTAGTACAGTTTTATTGTCAATCTCAGACACACCAAATAGATTTACATTTAGAGACATTTTCAAGGCTTGGGCTTGTTTCAACTGGAGTTCCACACTTCTTATTCCTTGTCCCGATAATGCACCAAAATTTTGTGTCACGTGTCTGTATAGCCCCCAAAAACTTACCCAAAGATGACATTTTCCCTTGTAACGTCTCAATATCAAATGAGTTTAAAACTCCAGCTCTATCACCAATACTACCTATGATATATTCCCCTATACCTCTCTTATTTCATATAGTCCTGTCTCCCCACTGTTGTTGCCACACTTGTAAACCAAATCTCTTTTTCTCCGAGGCTTAACACTTCATCTACCAGGGGTGCTTCTTCAACTAACTTCGGTTTCTGGAAGTGGGCATTCATGCTCCTCTCCTTCCTTCAGGAGGGCATACGGTAACATCATTGCTTGTTATTCTCATAAGTAACATCTCTGCTAGTTAACATCAAGGTCCATTGGGCCATCCTGGCATGCAATACTCCTTTCCCCTGCAGTTTCCCTGATAAAATATACTTCAGGGGAGAGTGAGGGGTTGTGCCAGTAGTCAAAGCAAAAGCTTCAATGGCCCACACAGCAGCTAAACATTCTCTTTCACAGATCCCAAACTGCTGCTCCATAGGAGTTAATCTTCTAGACTCGTATGCTACTGGTATTAACTTTCTGTCCATTTCCTGCATTACTTGTTTTAAAAGACAGAAAGTGTTTTTTTGTTCGGGCTCCCACTCCCATTCTACTTTCGTTTTTAGTAAACGCCACAGGGGTCCAGTTAGAGCGGCAAAATTCCAGATGTGTTTCCTTAAATAGCTAAACCCTCCTAACATCACCTCAACACGTGAGAATCTTCTGGCCTTAGTAAATTCATTAATGATTTCGCCTTTTGTTGATCTACCTGAATTCTTTGTTCCCCTAGGGAAATAATTCACTCTCCTCTGCACTAGTTGGGCTCTCTCTTTATTAGCCTTGAAACCCGTTTCCTGGATGAGTCTCAGCACTTTTTTAGTCCGCTCAGTCAGCTCCTCTTCAGTGTCCCCCCACACTAATATGTTGTCTACATATGAGGTGACTTTCTCCCGATCCTCTTTGAATAATTAATCCAACATTCGCACCGCATGTTGGTGTGCAATAGCCGGAGTGCAGTGTGGGCCCTGGGGAATTCTTTTTAAAAAGTACTGTTGTCCCTTAAAAGTAAACGCAAAGCGGGCCCAAGAATTGGGATGCAATGGGATAGTGAAAAAACAATTTGCCAAATCTATGACAGAGAACCATTTAGGGGTCCCCTGTATTCTTGCCATCATTTGAGGTAGATCTGCTACTATTGGTGCCATGGGGGGTAGCTTTATTAATTTATCTAAAATCACTGTCAATCTCCAATCTCCTAAGGCTTTTAATACGGGCCAAATTGGGCTATCGTATGCGGACTTCCCCTTTTCAATCACTCCCTGTTGTTCTAACGATTCAATTATTTTCTCAATTCCTGCCTCTGCTTGCACAGGATATTTATGTGGTCTCTGTGGTGGCATTTCATCCCCCACAATTTTAATACACGCTTTGATTTTACCACATTCTGCTTTATTCTTAATCCATACATCGGGCAACTCCTTTACCCATATCCTGTTGATCCAATATAATCTCCTCCACTGCGTCTGCAGCACATGTTCTTGGAATGTACCCTGCTGTCAGGACACTTTCGGTCCAGCTGGGCACAGGCCACAGAACTCCATGAGTTAAATCCAAAACTAACCGATTCCTCTTCAAAAAAGGAGTCCCCAATACTACTGGCTCAGCTGCGTGATCTATCTGAAGCATTTGTTCTTTACAACAAAAATCCCCCACTCTGTCTCTCTGGGTATAGCTATTTCTACTGAATGATACTTTTTTCCTGTCACTCCTGCCCCAATAAAGGAGGCTGCTGTAATGATCTCTGACACATATCGAGTCAAATCACAACCTCTATTTACAATATTTACACCAGCCCCACTATCCAATAGGGCGTCTTCGGGGCCATTATCTCCCACAATGACAGTTGTCCTAGGCCTCCCGTTTGAATCCCATCGTAATCTAGTTACCATCTCCCACTCCTGAGGCCCCATTTCCAGTGGGAGCAACTTGTCATTGGGGCTTCCCTATAGAGCAGGTTTCTCTGAATCCTCAGCTTGCACAGCTACAAGCATTTTCTGCTCCTTAAACATTTCTTCTTCCATCCTTTGCATTTCTTTGATCAATTCATCAGTATGTCTCCCATTCCACTTATCCATATCGACTCCCCTCAATTTCAAATACCTCCAGGTGATATTCTGAATCACATCTGCTCCCTTCTGGGGCTCATTTTGATGATTCCGTCCTCTACCTCCTTGGGGTGGGGTGTTTTGTCCTCTACCTTGACCTCTTTCTCTCTCACGGTATCCTGATCTATAAGCACTCTCATCTGAATATGTTATTGCTTCAACAAAAGGTACTCTGGGTTTCAATCCTTCTACCTGGCTTCCTGCTTTCATCATTCATTGGCATACTATCCAGTGCATCCATAACAATTAACCCCTCATCCAGGGCTGCTTGATTCATCAAATTAGTAGACACAGCTAATAAATTTCATAGATTCATAGATTCTAGGACTGGAAGGGACCTCGAGAGGTCATCGAGTCCAGTCCCCTGCCCGCATGGCAGGACCAAATACTGTCTAGACCATCCCTGATAGACACTTATCTAACCTACTCTTAAATATCTCCAGAGATGGAGATTCCACAACCTCCCTAGGCAATTTATTCCAGTGTTTAACCACCCTGACAGTTAGGAACTTTTTCCTAATGTCCAACCTAGACCTCCCTTGCTGCAGTTTAAGCCCATTGCTTCTTGGGCTTTCTGTCCAATCCTTCAAACACATCATTCCAAAATCCCCTCCGATTCAAATCAACTGCCATCGAACAATCAGCTGTGACATGTCTGGTGACCTCCATCCTGGGATTAGTCACTGGTTGTATTTCTCCAGCCAATAATCCCAATGTTATTCTCCTTAACAGGTAATCCCTGGGTGAGTCTCCAAGCTTCATGTAATCTGCACTGGAGAACACCTTCATGGGTCTTTGATCTATCTCTTTCCCTAACCGCATAATAAATCGTGGTATCAATTGGTGTGCTTCTGGCTGCCTGTCCAAAGCATTTTTCACTTGATCTACTGCCTGTCTAATCTCTCCAGTGCTAGCTGCCCTGATTAACCGATAAGATTCACTCATATGTAAATTCTCTTAATTCTGCCCACTGTACTAGCTATGTCGCTAAATTTTTCATATTCGCTAGGCCTAATGACTTTACCATCAACTGTAAATATGACTAACTCACAGGAATTATTGGTGTCTGCTCTGACTGTATTGCCCCCACTGTATCCTTAATAAGCAACAGAGGGTCCTGTGGCACCTTTAAGACTAACAGAAGTATTGGGAGCATAAGCTTTCGTGGGTAAGAACCTCACTTCTTCAGATGCAAGTAATGGAAATCTCCAGAGGCAGGTATAAATCAGTATGGAGATAACGAGGTTAGTTCAATCAGGGAGGGTGAGGTGCTCTGCTAGCAGTTGAGGTGTGAACACCAAGGGAGGAGAAACTGCTTCTGTAGTTGGATAGCCATTCACAGTCTTTGTTTAATCCTGATCTGATGGTGTCAAATTTGCAAATGAACTGGAGCTCAGCAGTTTCTCTTTGGAGTCTGGTCCTGAAGTTTTTTTGCTGTAATATGGCTACCTTTACATCTGCTATTGTGTGGCCAGGGAGGTTGAAGTGTTCTCCTATATGCTTATGCTCCCAATACTTCTGTTAGTCTTAAAGGTGCCACAGGACCCTCTGTTGCTTTTTACAGATTCAGACTAACACTGCTACCCCTCTGATACTTGTATCCTTAATAGCGATCTCCGTTCTATCACTGCTACCCACTTTTCTGGCTTAGGCTCTCCTGGCCAGTTTCTTATTTCTTCCCTCAACTTAATATAAAGCCCCTCTCGAGGTTGGTCAAAATTCCCTTTTGACCCCCTCGCAGATCCTCTCCAAACCAAATATCATTGGAATCCAAATCTCTCTTTTTGACACACAGTCTCAACTTGCAGCTCCTGTATTTTTCAATACTGCTATAGTTTCCTGGCACCCACCGTGAGAAAGGCTAGTAATCGCCTCTTCCTTTTCCTTACGCAAATTTCAAATGAACTGTTTCATTCCTATCACTTGATGGTCTAATTTATCTTTGTCTGCTTTAATCTCTTCCCACTCCATCATTCTTTTCTCCAATTCCCTATTTTGTTTCCCCATTTGTTCTGAGTTTACAATATCTGTGCCTGCCTCACTTCCCGCCCCAAATTTTCCTGGCAAGTTTTGAAATTCTCTTGTAATATTTGTAACTCTGCACAGATTCCCGCCTTACATGCAATTGCCCTTTTTACAGCTTGCCACAACAGCCTTACTACAGCTGTTTGCTTTGTACTGGCATTAGGCTTGTACAGCTGTACATATTTCTCAAACATGTTTTCTAAGGTATCAAATATTACATATGGTTCCACTGCACCTTCCATCCAAATGCAATAATCTCCTTCTCTAACAGAGAAGAGGCTTTAACTTTAGTCCACTGGGGTGCCTTTCCCATCCCTTTACTTCTCTTCTTAAACAGTGTTTTAAACATTATTAATTACACTAACACCACATGGTATTTCTCCATGCGTTTTTTTCTCTCGCAAATTTCACAAATAAAGAGTCACCCTTATTAGTCTTAAATAACTGTAAGACCCTGTCATTGAAAGACCCCGTCTTGAAATCCAGCACTCCTTAATATCTCCCCCCGCCCCACATTCTCCACCACATGTTAGACCCGCAATAGAGGTCTCCCTATGGGATGGGGAGCAGACAGATACTGGACAGTGTTGATATATAATACTCTAAATGCTCTTTATTGATTACAAAACAAAACCTTACTCACTCCACCTTCACACCCCAAACATACTATACCAGAGTCCAAAGGTCAGAATGGTCCTGATGGCCAGTCGAGATGCCTTCTGGTCATAAGATCATAAGATGCGGGGAGCCGGTGAAAACCACATCTATATCCACACAGGGCTCTGGATCAATAAATGACTCCGATTTGCAGAAATCATAGGCAACCATTTATAGTCCATTCCATCGCATCATCAGTTCTTTGCCTTTGTTTACTAGGCCTTCTAGCCACACAATTCCAAAGAGACAAACCTGGGTGGGCCACCATGATCCAAGGCATGTCATATCCTCCAATTCTTATACAATTTTATATCAATCCAGCTGGTGTCGTTTCCTTTTCTACTGATTCTCCATACTTTTCCCGGAAAATAACAAGATTGTTTTTGCACAAATAGTTCTTGACCTTAAGTTCTCGTTTCGGTTGCCAACTTGCAACACACATATTCATGTCAAGCACGCATCATTCATACCAGACTTCAATGGGCTCAGGGCTGGGGTTCGGCCTTCCACCGGGCAGCACTTACCTCCAATGGCTCCGGTTGGCGGCACAGCGTGGCTGCCACTAAGGCAGGCTCCCTGCCTACCCTAGCCCCCATGCTGCTCCTGGAAGGGGCCAACATGCCCCTGAGGTGCCTGGGGGAGGGCGGGAAGCACATGGCTCCGCTCCCCCACAGCTCCCATTGGCCACAGCTCCCCGTTCCTGGGCAGGCAGGAGCAGCGTGCAGAGGGAGACCCCTGGCCCTCCGCCCCCGGGGCCATGCTGGCCACTTCCAGGAGTGGCATGGGGCCGGCAGAGAGCCTGTCTTAGCGGCAGCCCTGCTGCGCCACCGGAGATCGGGATCAACTGGGAGATCATCTAGGATCGACTAGTCGATCACGATCGACCAGTTGGTGACCACTGGTCTAGGCTATATATATAGGCTATATAGACCACTGGTCTAGATATATCACATGTACTGCTTCCCCACCCCCATCCATGAAGCTTGTTGCCCTGTCAAAGAAGGATATTAGGTTGGTCTGACATTATTAGTTCTTGACAAATCTGTTGACTGTTACTTATCACCTTATTTTCTTCTATGTGCTTACAAACTGATTTTTGATTATTTGCTTCACGATATTTCTTGGTACTGAAGGTAACCTCACTGATCTGTAGTTCCCTTGGTTGTCCTTATGCCCCTTTTTATAGATTGGTACTCTATATGCCCTTTTCCAGAACTTGGGTATCTCTCCTGTCCTCCATGAGTTTTCAAAGATAATCGCTAATGGCTCAGATATCTCTTCAGTCAGCTCCTTGAGTATTCTAAGGTGTATTTCATCAGGCCCTGCCTTCTTGAAGACATCTAACTGATCTACATATTTCTTAACTAGTTCTTTTCCTCTATTAGCCTCAGATCCTACCCCATTTATGCTGATGTTCACTATGTTAGTTGTGCGATTGCTGCTAACGTTTTTGCTAAAAACAAACAAAAAAGGCATTTAACACTTTAGCCATTGCTGCATTTTCTGTTATTGTCTTTCCCTCCTCATTGAATAATAGGCCTACTCTGTCCTTGGTCTTCCTTTTGTTTCTTATGTATCTATACAATATTTTATTGTTACTTTTTATGCCCCTAGCTTCTTTAATCTTATTTTTTGCCATGGCCTTTCTAATTTTGTTCCTACATACTTGTGGGTTTTTTATATTTATCCTTCATAATTTGACCTAGTTTCCACTTTTTGTATGATTCTTTTTTTGAATTTCAGGACATTGAACATCTCCTGGGTAAGCCAGAGTGGTCTCTTACCATACTTACTATCTTTTCTACACATTGGGATAGTTTGCTCTTGTGTCCTTAATAATGTTTCTTTTAAAAACTGCCAAATCTCCTGAACTTTTTTTTCCCCTTAGACTTGCTTCCCACAGGATCTTACCTACCCATTCTCTGAGTTTGCTCAAGTTTGCCTTCTTGAAATCCAATATCTTTATTCTGCTGTTTCCCCTCCCACCATTCCCTAGAATCATGAACTCTCTCATTTCATGATCACTTTCACCCAAGCTGCCTTCCACTTTCAAATTCCCAACCAAGATCTCCCTATTTGTCAGAATCACACTGAGAACAGCCTCTCCTCTAGTTGATTTCTCCACCTTCTCTAATAAAAAGTTATCTCCAATGCATTCCAAGAACTTGTTGGATAATCTGTACCCTGCTGAATTATTTTCCCAACAGATTTCTGGGTAGTTGAAGTTCCCCATCACCACCAAGTCCTGTGTTTTGGATGATTCTGTTAGTTGTTTAAAAAAAGCTTCATCCAACTCTTCCTCCAGGTTAGGTGGTCTATAGTAGACACTTATGATATCACCCTTGTTTTTTATCCCTTTCATCCTTACCCAGAAACTTTTGACAGGTCTGCCTCCCACTTCTAGCTCAAATTCAGTGCAAGTACACCCCTACCCCGATATAACGCTGTCCTCGGGAGCCAAAAAATCTTACCGTGTTATATTGAACTTGCTTTGATCCGCCGGAGCGCGCAGCCCCTCTTCCCTCCCCCCCCCCCGGAGTGCTGCTTTACCGCGTTATATCTGATTTCGTGTTATATCGGGTCACGTTATATCGGGGTAGAGGTGTATAAGGAAGGATGGACCAGGGTATAAGGTACTAGCTTAGGACTTAGGGGACCAGCAGCCTTCCTGTGGGACCTTGGGCTGGCTTGATACCTTTCTAGAAGATATGCTTTAGCCAAACACAAGTTATTGGCCTCAGTACTAGGGTGACTGGATGAAATTTAACGGCCTGTGTTATAAAGTTCAGACTAATGATCTAATGGTCCCTTCTGTCCCTTAACTCTATGAAAGTCACTTAAGCTTCTCTATGGCTCAGTCCCTCATCTGTACAAAGGAGATAATAGCACTTCCCTATCTCGGAATGGTGTTGTGAAGATAAGTTTATCAAGTACTGAGGCATGCTCACATACTACAGAAATAGGGACCAACAAGTATCTCTATCGATAGATAGCAGCATATGTCAATGTTAGCTGGAACTCACAACGTGCCTGGGTGTGATGGGGTCCCCAGGGTACAACCTGGAACTGTGGGATCGCTGTGCCCACTTAAGCAACAAACCAGGCTGGAGGGTTATGATGCTTTGCCAGTGATAAGCAGCAAACCCCTCCAAGTGCTGTTGTCACTCAGCCACCAGCATGCAGAGGCACACCTTGCTAAGTTGCATGAAGGCTCCTCCAGCCCATCATGAACCAAACACAGGAAAACTTCAGCAAATCTTCCAAGCCCCCAGCCTCGCACTCCAGAAGTATACTGTCTTACACTGCTCAAGACCTTCTCTTGAACAGTGAAAGTTTATTAATTCACCACTTAATCAAAGGAAAGTGAATATGCACAGTGTTTGTAACCTGAGCATATTTCCCAAGCACTTTAGACAAACTCACTGATAAGGATAAAACATTAAAATAAGTTTAATAACTATAGAAAGATAGATTTTAAGTGATTATAAGTTATAGGCATAAAGGTAAGAGATAGTTACCAAAGAAAATAAAAAGTAAGTATACAGTCTAAATCCTAAACCTTATTAGACTAAGCAGTATTTGGATCAAGCAGTTTTTCTCACCCCACTGGATGTTGCAGGTAGGTTACAGTCCTTAATACACAGGCTCACTTTCCTTCTCAGCCTGGGACCAATCTCCTCAGTTCATAAGAACAGCTGTACTGGATCAGACCAAAGGTCCATCTAGCCCAGTATCCTGTCTTCCGACAGTGGCCAATGCCAGGTGCCCCAGAGGGAATGAACAGAACAGGGAATCATCAAGTGATCCATTCCCTGTCGCTTATTCCCAGCTTCTGGCAAACAGAGGCTAGGGACACCATCCCTGTCCATCCTGGCTAATTGCCAGTGATGGACCTATCCTCCATGAATTTATCTAGTTCTTTTTTGAACCCTGTTATAGTCTTGGGCTTCACAACATCCTCTGGCAAAGAGTCCCAGAGGTTGACTGTGCGTTGTGTGAAGAAATACTTCCTTTTGTTTTAAACCTTCTGCCTATTAAATTCATTTGGTGACCCCTAGTTCTTGTGTTATGAGGAGTAAATAATATTCTCTTATTTATTTTCTCCACACCTGTCATGATTTTATAGACCTCAATCATATTCCCCATTAGCTGTCTCTTTTCTAATTTAGTTTTATTAATCTCTCCTCATATGGAAGCCATTCCATACCCCTACTCATTTTTGTTGCCTTTTCCTGAACCTTTTCCAATTCCAATATATCTTTTTTGAGATAGGGCGACCACATCTGCACACAGTAATCAAGATGTGGGTGTATATAGAGGCAATATGATATTTTCTGTCTTATTATCTATCCCTTTCTTAATGATTCCCAACATTCTGCTTGGTTTTTTGACTGCTGCTGCACACTGAGTGGATGTTTTCAGAGAACTATCCAGGATGACTCCAAGATCTCTTTCTTGAGTGGTAACAGCTAATCTAGACCCCATCATTTTAGATGTATAGTTGGGATTGTTTTCAAATGTGCAGTACTTTGCATTTATCGACACTGAATTCTTTCTGCCATTTTGTTGCCCCGTAACCCAGTTTTGAGAGATCCTTTTGTAGTTCTTCACAGTCTGACCGGGACTTAGCTATCTTGAGTAGCTTTGTATCTGTGATGTTGCACTCTATATGATTTTATGAAAATATGCTAATGAGTGTGAATATAATGTAACTGGAATATGCTTCATGCAAACGGTCTCTTGTAAGGTATCATTACAAAGCTGATAATCTACTGAATGTGTTCATCCTATATGTATGAATGTGTCATTCTTGTACCTGAAACTAGAAATATGAAATATAACTCTGAGGGCCTATTGTAATTATGCAAAGTGTGGGCCATTCATGGTGGTTTGGAATCTTGATGGCTCCCATTAACCAGGACAATTAACTGTAGATGGCTCTGTTTTACTTGTAGGTCTTCCTGTATACCTGTGTGCTGGCAAGTGGGCAATGAAGTCTTACAGTGACATGTGATCATGTCACCTGAACTAGAATCCATCTTTAACCTGGTGTTTTTCCATTTAGAAGGAGGGGTGGGAACTCAGAGAGGGACAAAGGCATGATTTTACTTTACAAAAACCATGTTGACTCTTCCCCAACAAATCATGTTCATCTATGTGTCTGACAATTTTGTTCTTGACCATAGTTTCAACCAGTTTGCCCGGTACTGAAGTCAGGCTTACCGGCCTGTAATTTCCAGGATCACCTCTGGAGCCTTTTTAAAAATTGGCATCACATTAGCTATCCTCCAGTCATTTGGTACAGAAGCGGATTTAAATGATAGGTTACAAACTATAGTTAGTAGTTCAATTTCACATTTGAGTTCCTTCAGAACTCTTGGGTGAATACCATCTGGTCCTGGTAACTTATTACTGTTTAATTTATCAATTTGTTCCAAAACCTCCTCTAATGACACCTCAATCTGGGACAGTTCCTCAGATTTGTCATCTAAAAAGAATGGCTCAGGTGTGGGAATCTCCCTCACATCCTCAGCTGTGAAGACCAATGCAAAGAATTCATTTAGTTTCTCCGCAATGGCCTTATCGTCCTTGAGTGCTCCTTTAGCATCTCAATCGTCCAGTGGCCCCACTGGTTGTTTAGCAGGCTTCCTGCTTCTGATGTACTTAAAAATTTTTTTGCTATTACTTTTTGAGTCTTTGGCTAGCTGTTCTTCAAATTCTTTTTGGCCTTCCTAATATGTTTACACTTTATTTTCCAGAGTTTATGCTCCTTTCTATTTTCCTCACTAGGATTTAACTTCCACTTTTTAAAGGATGCCTTTTTGCCTCTCACTGCTTCAAGTCTTTGTCTTCCCAATGTTGTTGCCTTCAGCGTAGGTGAGGAAGTAGAGAGGTAATCGTGTATGATGCCATTGTCCCTTATTTTCATAGAATATCAGGGTTGGAAGGGACCTCAGGAGGTCATCTAGTCCAACCCCCTGCTCAAAGCAGGACCTAATCCCAACTAAATCATCCCAGCCAGGGCTTTGTCAAGCCTGACCTTAAAAACCTCCAAGGAAGGAGATTCCACCACCTCCCTAGGTAACCCATTCCAGTGCTTCACCACCCTCCTAGTGAAATAGTGTTTCCTAATATCCAACCTAGACCACCCCCACTGCAACTTGAGACCATTGCTCCTTGTTCTGTCATCTGCCACCACTGACAACAGCCAAGCTCCATCCTCTTTGGAACCCCCCCTCAGGTAGTTGAAAGCAGCTATCAGATCCCCCCTCATTCTTCTCTTCTGGAGACTAAACAATCCCAGTTCCCTCAGCCTCTCCTCATAAGTCATGTGCTCCAGACCCCTAATGATTTTTGTTGCCCTCCGCTGGACTCTTTCCAATATTTCCACATCCTTTTTGTAGTGTGGGGCCCAAAACTGGACACAGTACTCCAGACGAGGCCTCACCAATGTCGAATAAAGGGGAATGATCACATCCCTCGATCTGCTGGCTATGCCCCTACTTATACAGCCCAAAATGGCGTTAGCCTTCTTGGCAACAAGGGCACACTGTTGACTCATATCCAGCTTCTCGTCCACTGTGACCCCTAGGTCCTTTTCTGCAGAACTGCTACCTAGCCATTCGGTCCCTAGTCTGTAACAGTGCATGAGATTCTTCCTTCCTAAGTGCAGGACTCTGCACTTGTCCTTGTTGAACCTCATCCGGGTTTTTTTGGCCCAATCCTCTAATTTGTCTAGGTCCCTCTGTATCTGATCCCTACCCTCCAGCGTATCTACCACACCTCCCAGTTTAGTGTCATCTGCAAACTTGCTGAGAGTGCAGTCCACACCATCCTCCAGATCATTAATAAAGATATTAAACAAAACTGGCCCCAGGACCGACCCTTGGGGCACTCCGCTTGAAACTGGCTGCCAACTAGACATGGAGCCATTGATCACTACCCGTTGAGCCCGACGATCTAGCCAGCTTTCTATCCACCTTACAGTCCATTCATCCAGCCCATACTTCTTTAACTTGGCGGCAAGAATACTGTGGGAGACCTTATCAAAAGCTTTGCTAAAGTCAAGGAATAACACATCCACTGCTTTCCCCTCATCCACAGAGCCAGTTATCTCATCATAGAAGGCAATTAGGTTAGTCAGGCATGACTTCCCCTTGGTGAATCCATGCTGACTGTTTCTGATCACTTTCCTCTCCTCTAAGTGTTTCAGAATTGATTCCTTGAGGACCTGCTCCATGATTTTTCCAGGGACTGAGGTGAGGCTGACTGGCCTGTAGTTCCCCAGATCCTCCTTCTTCCCTTTTTTAAAGATGGGCACTACATTAGCCTTTTTCCAATCATCCGGGACCTCCCCCGATCGCCATGAGTTTTCAAAGATGATGGCCAATGGCTCCGCAATCACATCCGCCAACTCCTTTAGCACCCTCGGATGCAGCGCATCCGGCCCCATGGACTTGTGCTCATCCAGTTTTTCTACATAGTCCCGAACCACTTCTTTCTCCACGGAGAGCTGGTCACCTCCTCCCCATACTGTGCTGCCCAGTCCAGCAGTCTGGGAGCTGACCTTGTTTGTGAAGACAGAGGCAAAAAAAGCATTGAGTACATTAGTTTTTTCCACATCCTCTGTCACTAGATTGCCTCCCTCATTCAGTAAGGGGCCCACACTTTCCTTGACTTTCTTCTTGTTGCTAACATAACATTTTACACTCTCTGTCCATGTGCCTGGAAAATACTAGCGCAGACATGTCCTGGTGGGCCTTGAGTCACAGAGCTGAGCAATCCCCATTGTGTGATGCTTGTGCAACTCTCTTACAGAATTGTAAATCCCCTGTTTACAACTCCCCTGCTGATTAATGGTTGTTTAATGCCCGCTGGCCTGTGGGTCACCTCCTTTGTAGTCTCTGGAGAACTAGCAGTGTGCAACTCCCAAACTCACAACATATTTCAACAACAACCATACAGCAAAATCTCATAACTTCATACACACTAACGCTATACATATTTTGACAGAACAATGGGTTTCAGCACATCATGACCTTTCATATGATATCTTACATGGCATGCTTTGTATGAAATATCGTAACTACATATGAATGATGAATATGGGTGTTCCAGGGTGCTACTTTGAGGTACAGTCTGTCACACTGGGGTATTATCCCCATTTTACAGATGGAAAAATCTGAAGCAGAGACTTGCCCAAGATTAATGTCAGAGTCACAATGAAAACCCCCAGAGTTCTTAGCTCCCAGTCCAATGTTCCAGCCACTAGATCAGGGGTCGGCAACGTTCAGCACGCGGCTCGCCAGGGTAAGCACCCTAGCGGGCCGGGCCAGTTTATTTACCTGCTGACGCGGCAGGTTCGGCCAATCGTGGCCCCCACACTCCGCAGTTCGCCGTCCTGGGCCAATGGGGGCGGCGGGAAGCGGCGTGGGCCGAGGGATGTGCTGGCCGCGGCTTCCCGACGCCCCCATTGGCCCGGGACGGCGAACCGCGGCGAGTGGGGGCCACGATCGGCCGAACCTGCCGCGTCAGCAGGTAAATAAACTGGCCCAGCCCGCTAGGGTGCTTACCCTGGCGAGCTGCGTGCCGAACGTTGCCGACCCCTGCACTAGATTCTACCTCTTTCTCCATTATATGTAATCTGAACATCAGTAGCACCTGTAAGAGCTGCAAATGTTAGGAAGCAAAGACTGAATACACAGACAAGCGATTTAATGAATAACCTATATGTCGGTTGTGACAATGCGGTTCTGGCGGAACCCAACTGAGAGTGCCAACTCAGGACAAATTGCTCCAACAGGGCAGTTACAGCCCAAGGCTGGGGGGTTTTCCACCTCTAAGGCAAACCAAACCAGCCAGACTAGGAGGACTTCGGTCTCACCCCACTGGCTAACTGCAAGTCTCACAAGCAATCTCCTAAGACACTCCAGTTTCCCAGTATTACCACCAGTGCCACTCGTTATGGGGACAAATGATTATGAAAACCAATACCCCAGTAAAAGAAAAAGGTTCTCCTGATCCCAAAGGACCAAGCCCCAGACCCAGGTCAATATACAAATCAGATCTTTCCCACAAATCACGCTGTTGCCAATCCTTTAGAATCTAAAATCTAAAGGTTTATTCATAAAAGGAAAAAGATAGAGATGAGAGTTAGGATTGGTTAAATGGAATCAATTACATACAGTAATGGCAAAGTTCTTGGTTCAGGCTTGCAGCAGCGATAGAATAAACTGCAGGTTCAAATCAAGTCTCTGGAATACATCCCCCGCTGGGATGGGTCCTCAGTCCTTTGTTCAAAGCTTCAGCTTGTAGCAAAGTTCCTCCAGAGGTAAGAAGCAGGATTGAAGACAAGATGGAGATGAGGCATCAGCCTTATATAGTCTTTTCCAGGTGTAAGAACACCTCTTTGTTCTTACTGTGGAAAATTACAGCAAAATGGAGCCTGGAGTCACATGGGCCAGTCCCTGCATACTTTGCTGAGTCTGAAGGCATATTTGCCTTCTCTCAATGAGTCCATTGTATAGCTGATGGTCCTTAATGGGCCATCAAGCAGGCTAGGCAGAGCTAATCCCAGCTTGTCTGGGATGTCACCCAGAAGCATAGCATAAGTTTGTCATACAGACAGTATAGAGCCAATATTCATAACTTCAACTACAGAACTGATACACACATATAGACAGCCTAATCATAACCAGTAAACCATAACCTTGTCTTAGACACCCCATTTGACCCCCTTTATACAAAATTTGCGTGCCACTACAGGACCTTGGTTGCAACAATGATCTATATGGTCCCAGTTTATGTCAATAACGTCACATCGGTAAATACATGTTAATAATTCTCATGTATTTTCTCATTTCAGACAGTTTAGTTAGTTACGATCAATATGGACAGTCACACCTGATCTGGTATCATTTCACCCAGGAAGTTCTGTGATATGGGAGGCAAAGGTCACAATTTCCATGCCTAGATACAACATCTAAATGATATCATGACTATCTAGATCAGCGGTCGTCAACCCTTCAGAAGTGGTGTGCCGAGTCTTCATTTATTCACTTTAATTTAAGTTTTCCCGTGCCGGTAATACAGTTTAACGTTTTTAGAAGGTCTCTTTCTATAAGTCTATAATATGGAACTAAACTATTGTTGTATGTAAAGTAAATAAGGTTTTTAAAATGTTTAAGAAGCTTCATTTAAAATTAAATTAAAATGCAGAGCCCCCCGGATCAGTGGCCAGGACCTGGGCAACGTGAGTGCCACTGAAAAATCAGCTTGCGTGCCGCCTTCGGCACATGTGCCATAGGTTGCCTACCCCTGATCTAGATCAATTGGAGAGTTTAGTCTCAATTTTATGCCACATCACCTGCCGCTTAAGTCACTCACTGGGTAATTTGATCAAAACCTCTAGAAAGAAATTACATGTGATAATTTGATTGCTACCTATAGAAAATTGCTATTTATTGCATAGGGTGGGGGCTTATATTCTAAATGCAAGAGTAGATAAAGAAGACATGGGGTAATAAGAGCTGGCAATGCCAAGATGTATTATTCAGATATTATTGCTGATGCTTTCAGCACTACGTTATTCTGAGACTCTCTACTGACCGCACAGAGAACAAGTACAACTGCTTATTCCAAACAAACAGCAAGGCACTTCCACATGCACAGTGCAAGTTTTATAGTTACTTCAAGCTGGGGAAAATATTATCAACTGTATTGCAGTAATGCCTAGAGGGCCCATCTGAGATTAGGGACTCTGTGTGCTAAGCAATATACAAACACATAAGAAATTGTCTATTGATATTGAAAGTGCTCTGGAGCAGAGACTAAAAGGTGGATGGGGAAACAGAAGCACAAGGGAGTGAATGAACTTGCCAAAGGTCACGCACCAGGTCAGCGGCAGAGCTCAGGTCTTCTGACTTGCAGTCCAGTGCCTTCGCCATTGGACAACACCACTGGACTGCAAGTCAGGAGACCTGAGCTCTGCCTGGTGCGTGACCTTTGGCAAGTTCATTCACTCCCTTGTGCTTCTGTTTCCCCATCCACCTTTTAGTCTCTGCTCCAGAGCACTTTCTTGCTGTAGTAGACAAAGCCTGGAGCACTGGGCCTCGTGCAAGATTTAAGGCCTGAACCAGAGGCTGGGAACCAAAGTCAGGCCATGTATTAAAGCAGATACTTACGAGATCACCTTGATCGATCTGTCCATCAGCCCTCACAGAGAGAGCGCCGATCACAACATGCCATTTATGTTGTTCTAGCCAGTCTTTCAGTCACCCACTGGCCAGGCTGTCAGTTGCACCAGACACCCAATCAGCATAACAGCCCAGAACCCCTGAGATCTGCCAGCCTTAGCCTCCCAAGTATCCAGGATTACAGGCACGCGCCACCGCACCCGACTTGCTGTTCAGTACATGAATTTAATAAAGCTGGTGCTAGCTTACTAGGCATTAGATATTTACATAAATATATTTCAGTTAATACAGATATATCCCAATCTAGTACAAGATAAGACGGTTTGACAAAATAATGAATAAGGATGTTTTATCCATGATATTAGTCATGAAACACCCAAGGTGGTACGTAAATGGTTTGTCTCAGTCTATAAATGTCAGGTTACCTTGCCTGAACCCTTTGTCCAGCCTAGGGAGATGCAGAATGTCCCACTGCTACTGAGCTGAGTCCCTGCCACTGGGCATTCATGTGTTAGTGTACCTGTAGACATTGATCCTGGAAGCAAGTACTGTGTCTCGAGGACAATAAACCTGGTTGAGCGCCTTCACCACCGAACCGTGTCAGTGGCCTTTCTTTATGAGTAACATTGAGGTCTGCTGAATTAACATGCTACTAATACGGATAACATTGGAGCTCCAAGGACAGAAGCATTAAGCAACCTGAACAGTGTTACCAAGGCAATAAGATTCCAGCCTTCAACAATTACCTTGGGCTGTGGTAAATGCAGAAGTTCTTTGTTTTTTTTTTAAAAAGTATCTACTGTGTTTGAGTGTAAGTGGTACAGATTACCACCAAATAGTTCATCGTCCAAATCATCTAGCTACCTTATGTAGCAATGTACAGGAAAGATGACAATATAAACAGACTTAGCCCATACTTGCTGTCACTATATTGCATTGGTTTTCTAATTTTAAAACCTCGCCTTTATCTCCAGCAATACCATAAATACTAGAAAGCAGAAGTTATTTCTGCCAAGCACAGAAATCCAACATGGGGTTCACCACCATGTTGTAACAACTGGGCCTACAAATTACCTGAACTGTAAACTCAATAGTAATAAAGTTTATAAAGTGTGGCAATAACCTATAACAATAAATGTTGATGGGGAAAAGGTGCAAACAGGAGTCACAAAGATTAGTCGGAACAAAATGAGCTGCTATTATAACTCAAGGACTGTGTAAAGGTTGGAAAACAAGGGAAGTGGGGGACTGGAAATTAATGAACCAAAACTGGTGCGTCGGAAAACAGGCCTAATTGATGAACAAACTAATGAAGGGATGGGTTCCGCCCATCACTCCTTTTTGGGGTCTTTAAAAGAAGAGTATCAGAGGGGTAGCCGTGTTAGTCTGGATCTGTAAAAAACGACAAAGAGTCCTGTGGCACCTTATAGACTAGCAGAAGTATTGGAGCATAAGCTTGCGTGCGTCTGACGAAGTGGGTATTCACCCACGAAAGCTCATGCTCCAATACTTCTGTTAGTCTATAAGGTGCCATAGGACTCTTTGTCGCTTTTAAAAGAAGAGACGTTGGTGAGGGAAGTGGAAGCTGATTATGCTCACCGTATTTCTTCTCCTTCCGTTCTCTCTCTCCTTTTTCC
>NW_020699130.1:0-13506 GCF_002925995.2 Terrapene triunguis
CTACTTTGCAAGGCAAATGCCCTTAGATTCTATACAATTAATCATCATTATTATTGTATAATTGGAGGTAAAGCTACTATTTTAGAGTAACAAGATGTTTGCCACCTAAGAATTACAACTCATTAGCACTCTAAGAATACCCAAATGTGTAATTCCATATAATGTAGTGCCTTTACATGGCATTGCTTTTGAAGAGGAAGTTTAAATTCTATTTGTTTCTATCCCAGGCTTCAGATGTGTGGGCCTGGTCCACACTAACCCCCCACTTCGAACTAAGGTACGCAAATTCAGCTACGTTAATAACGTAGCTGAATTCGAAGTACCTTAGTTCGAACTTACCGCGGGTCCAGACGCGGCAGGCAGGCTCCCCCGTCGATGGCGCGTACTCCTCTCGCCGAGCTGGAGTACCGGCGTCGACGGCGAGCACTTCCAGGATCAATCCGGGATCGATTTATCGCGTCTAGACAAGACGCGATAAATCGATCCCAGAAGCTCGATTGCTTACGGCCGGACCAGGAAGTAAGTGTAGACCTGAAGGTTCTCTGAAATAACACTCTTTAGTTTTACATAAGAAGGTTTAAACAAAAATTACTTTATTAGCCCGCTTAGTGGGTAGCACACTCATGGCAGACAATAGGCAAGTGACCATTTTTAATAGAATTTTTAATAGAATTTTAAAATATAGAAAATTAAATATTTGACTTACGTGGCCCAAGTAGGTAACCAGCACTATTCAAAGTCCAGCCCCTTTTTTCTTTTGCCTTACAGAGGGAAAAGTGCAGGTAGATTATTTATTGCATGATTTACATAATACTTTCTGAAAAAAAGAAACATGAATCTGGGAGGTTGGTTTGTGCAAACAGATTCATTGGGGTTTCTAATGAGCTGATATTTTTTATTCATCAAAAAAAAAATTTATTTTAGTCTGGGTGAAACCCTGGCCTCACTGAAGTCAATGGGAGTTTTGCCATTGACTTCAGCGTGACCAGGATTTTGACCCAATATAGACGAAAGTGCAAATCACACAATGCATTATAAATTTTAAACCTTACAAGTTATAATAAATGTGATCTGCTCCCAATCTGCTTTACTGAAAAGTATATATATATATTTCCCTTTAGATACTGGTTTGGATTTACACAATTTGTTGTGTCTCAGCTGTTTATATTTTGTAAGCTTCATTAAAACAAAAGAATTCCTTGTTTTTTTCCTAAGTAAGATGGCCATTCATTAAACTTTACTATATAAAAACTAATAACCCTTGTTTTGTTTAACTACTTTGTAGCACATTTGTCATAAGTAGATGAGTATTAAAATGTCCAATATTCCCAATTGTTCATCCACCATCCAAAATATTCTCGGGCACTTGCTTTGTTTTGCTCAGCCCTATATCTAACCAGAGTGCCCGTCAGTTTACTGGTACTTGTCAGCTAAGACACTGAGCATGTCTAATGGATAGAGCCCCTGTCAAGGCTGTATCCCCACTTTGAACTTTAGGGTACAAGTGTGGGGGCCTGCATGAGGACTTCTCAGAGACCTTTTGCATGAAGCATATCCCAGTTACGTTACATTCACTTATTACCGTATTTTCTCTAAAACTATCCCAGTTACATTATATTGACTTATTATCAAGTTTTTATAAAACCATATAGATTGCACAACGTCACACCCTCCTCCTGAACTTACTGCCAGAGACTTGGACACTGACCATGGCGGAGGCAGTATACCTAAAATTCGTTTTTGGGCTCCCCTATGGGGCAGACACTCCTGTGTCCCCCAAAAGGGAAAGAGACCCTGATCCAGCTGTAGGCTCACAGCTACCAGCTATGAGGGACCTTTCGCTGGCCAGCAAAATCCCCCCCCCCTTTCACTCAGGTTGGGTTTGCTTCCAGCTAGAGTCTTTGGGGTTTGTTCCCACCGCAGCAGTCACCAGGACCCCAACTTCCAGCTCCAGGATACATGTCTCTGTGCACCTCTTCCACTCCATTACACCCAGGTCATGCTTCTGGGTCTTACTTGCTTTGTCTCTTAAGTCCAGGCTGGTGGGCAGCCTTTCCTCTTTCCAGGTCAGCCTTTTCCCAGGCAAATTGTACATCAATTTCCATTTGTCTTCCCTTGAGACCATCACTTGATGAGCTGGGATACCACAGAGAACACCCTCCTGCCAGAACAGGCACCCCTCCCCTCCTGTCTTGCTAGGTTAGACACTCCAGTCAGCTTCAGCACAGACAGAGGTTGGGCCACACCCATCTGCAGTTCACTGAAACTGAGATGCACTCAGCTCAGGGGCTTCTTAGTTAACAGAGACATTCCCAGCACCCATTGTTCAGTCTTTCTGGGCAATTTGAAACTTGTGTAGTTTTAGCTTCTTTTCATCTTCATTCTTACTTATTTTGCTTCCTTTTCTGTCCCTACTTCCCTTTCCCGAAATAAGCAAACAGAAAATAACAAACCAGTAACCACTTTGTCTGTTCTCCAGCCACCACACTTAAAACTCACTTAAAATCACTACCAGTATCTCAAAGCAATCAGCTGTGCACAGATCCTGCTCGACTACGCCACTGTGATGGGTTGGATCACAGAAACCCCCTTGGGAGCTGCCACCCGATGTGCAAAGACTACCCCTGCTTCTGTTTTCCCTGCCAGTTCAGGACTCCAGCACCCTGTCTTGCTGAGCGAGACACTCCAGTCTGGCTCCAGACACAGACCCAGGGTCTGAATCACTTGTCCCGAAGCTGCAAGTTTAGCTAAAAACAGCTCACAGGAGTGTGCTTGTCTTTAGCACTCAGATGCCCAACTCCCAATGGGGTCTAAACCCAGCTTATGCAGGGCAAACTCATAAATTGTTCGCCCTCTATAACACTGATAGAGAGATATGCACAGTTGTTTGCTCCCCCAGGTATTAATACATACTCTGAATTACTAAATAAAAAGTGATTTCATTAAATACAGACAGTAGGATTTAAGTGGTTCAAAGTAGTAACAGACAGAACAAAGTAAGTCACAAGCAAAATAAAATAAAATGCGCAAATCTATGCCTAATCAAACTAAATACAGATAATCTCACCCTCAGAGATGCTTCAGTAAGTTTTTCTCAGACTGGACACCTTCCAGGCCTGGGCACAATTCTTTCCCCTGGTACAGCTTTTGTTCCAGCTTAGGTGTTAGCTAGGGGATTCTCCATGATGGCTCCTCTCCATCTCTTTTTCTTGCAGCTCCATAGCTCTCTTGTGGGCCTCCTCTTTGGCTTTTTCTTCTTTTGTAGTCATTTTTCTGTTTTCTTGTGCTGGGCCACACCCCTCTGCAGTTGACTGAAACTGGGATGCACTTATCTCAGGCTGCTGCTGAGTGCTGCTGAGTTAACAGAGACTTTCTAACTAGCTACTTCCGAGGATGTAAAAAAAAAACAACAATTCAGCTTGTAAATTCCTTTTACCAGTCAAAGTTTGCTCATTAATTGAACCCTTCTCTTAACAAAGGCCCTTGTTAAAAAAACTTAACACCTCTGCCTTCAGGCAAGGAGAGATAAGATATGCATCTACCTTCAGCTCTGCTTTCCAAGCAGCTAGAAGGAAAAAAAAATCTTACTGGCTTTTGGGTTTAAAACGATCTCCACCGCTCTGCCACCATGTCAAGGTTGTATCCCCACTTTGAACTTTAGGGTACAAGATTTGAAAGTACTTGTACACAGGAGAGCTGTTACCCTTCCCTTTATAGTTATGACAGCCCCTGTAAATGAAATTTATACTTACTGCTAAAACGAGTCCAAATGTCTCTGAGAGGGTGGCGCAAAAGATCAAAGATAGAAACAGGAGACTAGTCCACCTCTGCATCTGAAAGGAGACCACAAATGCTCGGGGTTAGTTGCTTTGCCTTCCAGTTTGGGATCCCAGGTATGGGGGTTTCCCGCAGGAACCTGATGCCTTAAGAAACATCGAGACAGGAGGAACTTATGAGAAGGAAGGGTGTGTATCCGGGGGTGAGTCCTGTGCATCTGAAAGTTCAGGAAGGAACGGCAGAGAATGTCAAATCCTAAGAAAGCAGGAACACCCCCAAAGTCGGAGACGGGGGTGGAACCTGACCGCTGTAGGGCACAGAGACAGGAGATCAGCCTTTACAATACCTGCCCCCTTTGCCACTTCTACACAGAAGTCATTGCAGTCACTAATATGGGGTGTCAGAAGGGAAGGCGTCCAGGGTCTAAGATTTAATGTACCTGAAAGTTAAATACCTCCCAGAAGGCAAAGAGGCTAAAAATAAGGGGAAAGTACCTTGAGTTGGGGTGCGCTACTCTGTTCTTCACTGCGCGGGTTCAGTCCTGGCTGGCAGTGGGGCAGGGAGCTGTCCGCAGGCTGCTCTGGGGAATGGATGGTCACAGCTGGGACTCCTCACTGCATGGCCCTGGTGCGCTCACTGAGTAGGGGATGCAATGGAGTGGGGGGGGGCTGCAGTGCCTGTAAGCCCAAGACTGCTCCCCCTCCACTATTTATGGGTTGCAGCGCAACTTTGCAGGCGCGGCTCTCTCCCAGGGGAGAATCGAGAGCCGCCCACATCCCCGGGTCATTTCCCCTCGCCAAGTCACTGCATTAGGAAGGGCAAAAATTACAGCAATTCAATTAGAGGCATTTGGAAGCAAGATGTGGGCTGCAGATAGATAACAGCCTGGCCAATTACCTTTCATTACGCCTGTGTTGGACACTGGCTAGCAGTGAAAAGAGCTCTGTTCTACTAGACAGCCTGGTCTGCCTTCTATCTTTCTCCTGAAACTTCAGAAGTTCTTTGTTGTTGTTTGAGAATAAGGAAGGGTAAATTGAACACAGCTCCCTCTTTGGAGAATCAGGTACAGAAGCAGAGCTAAATGGAAAAGGCTCTGTATTATGCTGGCTAATAAGACTCCTATCCTTGTCAATTACAGTATTTGTTATTACATTCAAGAACACAGATTCCCCCTCCCGCCCCCCCCCGCACCTTTCTCGCGGAGCCCCATGAATCTCTTTTCAGTCCAGACAGACACTATCGGTTTCCTTTAAAATTCCTTTGAATCAGTCTGTTTACTCTAGCATCGGAGCAAAAGGAACTGGAGGAAAACTGAGTTATTTTACTTACTTAAAACTTCAAAGTGTTAAAGGGGGAGCCCTTTAGAAATATATTCTGTTTATTTCTTGTCTGGACTACAGCTTGGTGACATTTTGCATCTAAAATGTAAGCATTCTTTTTCTCAAGTTTTTGTGAAAAAGTAACACAAACTCACCCCACTACCTTTATATTCCACATGTTCACTTTTGGACATTTTAGTTCTACTGGTTTTTCTTATCTTAAATATAGTTATAGTCAGTAAAGTGATGATAAAAATAACACAACGGGGATTCCAAATTTTGTTTCCCTCAATGATTGCCAGATCAAATTTGCTCAGTTTAAAAGGCATAAACTGAGTTTTCTAACTAGTGGTCCTGCAAACTCCTTTTGAGAACTGAAAACTACATTGAGAGCTTTCTACCTTACGACAAATTTGCTGGTAATTTAATTTTATTGTACAAGATAAACTAGACACTACCTCACTCTTCTACAGCTCCTAGGGTATGCTGTGCCATAGGAATAAACATGTGGAAGGAAGGGGTTTTTGAACAGTGTGAGATACAGTATCCTTCATAGGCTTAAAGGCAGGTAGTGTTTTTACTAGAGTGTAGCAAAACCCAGGATAGAGGAAAAGGTCATATCTTGGTCTAGGTCTCCCCCGTACCTGCAATTCTGTTCTCCCTGTGACAGGAAAAGCAGGGCTATATTAGTTTAAACATGTCACTAGAACCCTGATGTAAAAATGCAGCTCTACAGTCTTATATGGATAATTTGGGAATAGTTTATTTCTTGCAGTATTTAAATATGAATGCACATCAATGTGAAGATTAAACTTTGCAAATCTTATTCAATACTTCATGTCGTTTACTGGGGATATTCTGTCAGCCAGGACCTGCATGACCCTTAGAATTCAGACTAGATAGATGTGTAAAAGCATCTGGGAAATAGCAAAATAATTTTTGCAAAGTGCCTTTTATTTTAACTTCTCCAATGAAGCATTTTTTACTGAAATTGCCTAGCCTTCATCAGTTACTTTCATTTCTAACTTTGAGGCTATTGTATGACACAAAATGTTTTCTTTGTGTATTAAAATAAAAGGACAAAGGTGTGAAAAACTAAATTCAAGCAGCATTATAATAAAAATGCATTAATTTTGCTATCTTTAGCTGCATTTGTTCTACATGTCCCTCTCAAATGTATGTGGAACAATGTATTTTTAACTTGTGACTCTTATTCTCTTTTATCAGCATAATTCTTGCATCAGTTTGTCAAATCATGTCATAAAATAATCTCCTCATCTTTGTTGGAATCAGAAGTAGATGAAAGCCTCTTTATACTCTCAAAGGCTTAATCCATCATTTCCCCATTATACATTTTGTCTAAACCTATATCTTCAGGTTAGAGTCAATTACATAATTTTACCAGTCATTCCTGCAACTGCTGTTATTTTCTCAATTTTCCCTGTCAAGAATGTTATTAGTCTTTATTATTATTTATTATTATTCTGTAGGAATTATAAACCTTACTCCTCAGGCAGAAGAACTGGAAATTAGTCTTAAACCTGCTTTTCTATATAAGCTTAAAAATCAGCCATTTGTCTGGGTAAATTATCACTTTTATCACTGGGATGATCTTCTCACATGTCCATTTATTTATTTATTTATTGGGTGGAAAGGGCTTCATGTAGTTTGCAATGACTGTTAAAATTATGTCTGGTACTGAGCAGAATTTTGCCATCAGACAACACTCTAATGGGCCTGATCCAAACCCCACTTAAGTCAATGGGAGTCTCTCCATTGAGTTCTGTGGGTTTTGGATTAGGTCCAGCAGCACAGATTTGGAAATAAAACTGTATCTAAAAATCCGTAATTCTATACATGAGGGGTTGGATGCTTCTAATTAAGGGGTAGGCAACCTGCGGCACGCGTGCCAAAGGCGGCACGCGAGCTGATTTGCAGTAGCACTCACATTGCCCGGGTCCTGGCCACCAGTCTGGGGGACTCTGCATTTAAATTTAATTTTAAATGAAGCTTCTTAAACATTTTAAAAACCTTATTTACTTTACATACAACAATAATTTAGTTATATATTATAGACTTACATTAACGTTTTTAGAAGGTCTCTTTCTATATTACTGGCAAGCAAAACCTTAAATCAGAGTGAATAAATGAAGACTCGGCACACCACTTCTGAAAGGTTGCCGACCCATGTTCTAATTTATTGTACAACTATCTCTCACAAAAAAATACATAGCTACAGTATTCTATAATAGATTGCATCTTAACATATTACTGTTTAAATAAGCGGTATTTCATAAATCAGGAGAAAAATGGGCTGCTATTTTTGGAACAGTGAAAAAAATTCAACCGTTTTTCCTTGGCAAGTCTTAGGCCTGGTCTACACTAGGCTTTTATGTCGAATTTAGCGCCGTTATATCGAATTAACCCTGCACCCGTCCACACCAGGAAGCCATTTAGTTCGACATAGAGCTCTCTTTAAATCGATTTCTGTAATCCTCCCCAACGAGAGGAGTAGCGCTAAATTCGAAATGGCCATATCGAATTAGGCTAGGTGTGGATGGAAATCGACGCTAATAGCTCCGGGAGCTATCCCACAGTGCACCACTCTGTTGACGCTCTGGACAGCAGTCCGAGCTCGGATGCTCTGACCAGCCACACCCCGGGAAAATTTGAATTCCTTTTCCTGTCTGGGCAGTTTGAAGCGCAGTTTCTGTTTGGACACCGTGGCGAGCTCAGCAGCAGTGGCAGCAGTGGCAACGATGCAGAGCTCTCCAGCAGAGATGGCCGTGCAATCTAATAGAAAGAGGGCCCCAGCATGGACGGATCGGAAAGTCTTGGATCTCATCGCTGTGTGGGGAGATGAGTCCGTGCTTTCCGAGCTGCGCTCCAAAAGACGGAATGCAAAGACCTATGAGAAGATCTCTAAAGCCATGGCAGAGAGAGGCTACAGCCGGGATGCAACGCAGTGCCGCGTGAAAATCAAGGAGCTGAGACAAGGCTACCAGAAGACCAAAGAGGCAAACGGACGCTCCGGATCCCAGCCCCACACATCCCGTTTCTACGAGGCACTGCATTCCATCCTAGGTGCGGCCGCCACCACTACCCCACCCCTGACCGTGGACTCTGAGGATGGGATATTGTCCGCGGCCGGTTCCTCAGCGGACGGGGAAGAGGAGGAAGGAGATGAGGAGGACGAGGCAGTAGACAGCGCTTACAACGCTGATTTGCCCGACAGCCAGGAGCTCTTCATCACCCTGACAGAGATCCCCTACCAACCCTCCCCAGCCGTTATCCCAGACACAGATTCAGGGGAAGGATCAAGCAGTAAGTGTTTTAAATATCTAAACATTTATTTACAACATAACTGGCATATTTAAAATATTAACAATAGCTAAAGTGCTTTAAAACATGTAAACATTTATTTACAACAAAACAGGAAGATTTAAAATATTAACAGTGGGTAAAGTGCTTCAAAACATGTAAACAGGAAAGTCAAACAAAACGGGAATCTGTGCAAAGTGTATCATGATTAGTCTGTCTTTGGGCGCCTCAATATATAGTCCGAACCATTTTCAAAAAATTTCACAATGTCCGCTTCATGATTATAGTGCCCAAAACGCTGCACTCATTTGTCCCTCCAAGGGCACCTAAGCCAAGAACTGGTTAATGTAAGCGGGGATAGAGGCGACATCCTCCGGGGAGAACTCCTCATACGCCTCCTGCAGGTGTTTTTCCAGCCTCATGAGCAGGTTCCTGGGCAGGGAGAGCTTATTAGGCCCCCCGTGGTAGGACACTTTTCCCTGCCACAACGCCAGCAGGTACTCGGGGATCATGGCCTTGCAGAGCATTGCAGCAAATGGCCCCGGTTTCTGCAGGCTGTCCCGGAGCATCTTCTCCTTCTGGCTCTCCGAGACCTTCAGGAGGGTGATGTCTGGCATGACTCCCTGCTGTGAATTAGGTAGGGGAAAGTTAGTATTGGGACTGCTTGCCCGTCCCTTTACAGAACTGCAACCGCCGGTTTACAGCCACGCGGTTTACAGCCGCGAGGGGGTGGGACAGGGCCAGAGTTCATGCTTGCAGGATTGCTGCCAGCAGAGACTCGCATTGCTTTCTATGTGAAAGGAGGCCAGTGCCACTCTTAAAGTTTTAAGCGGCCACAAGTCTACGGCTTACCATGTTTTCCATCTAGACAAAGTCCGGTGTCCTGCCCTGCTCCTCAGCTCGCCACAGCAAGACCGCAGGCACTGTAGGCGAGGGCCGAAAATTCGACCTTGTCCTCAGTGCGCGTGTGATAGGTGCTCTGCATGGTCTTGTTCACAGAGAAAGACTATGTTCTCTGTTCACAGATACATTGATCTGTCTCAGGAATTCACTCCCTTTTTCCAATTCCCACAGCCACATCTGCCCAGAGGCTAGCGCACATTAGGAGGAGGAAGAAGAGGACACGGGAAGACATGTTTGCTGAACTAATGGGATGCTCCCGAGCACAGGCAGCCCAGCAGACACAGTGGAGGGAGAACTTGTCCCAAATGCACCGGGCAAACATTGAACGGGAGGAGAGGTGGCGACAGGAGGACAGGCAGGCTACTCAAACGCTGCTTGGACTAATGAGGGAGCAAACGGACACGCTCCGCCGCCTTGTGGATGTTCTGCAGGACCGGAGGCAGGAGGAGAGAGCCCCGCTGCAGTCTCTCTGTAACTGCCCTGCCCCGCCACCAAGTCCCATACCCCCCTCACCCAAAGTCCAAACACGGAGGAGTGGAAGGGGCCGTGAAAAATTTCACTCCACCCCTGCGGACTGCTCTACCACTAGAAGGCTCTCATTCCCCAAAATTTGAAAAGTCCTTTCCTACCCGCCTCACACAAGACCCCGTCCAAGTTTCACCCCCCCGTTCCATGTGCGGTTGTTAATAAAGAATACGTTTCTGTTCATTACTGTTTCCATCCTCTTCTTTTGGAGGAGAGTCTGTCTGAAGGGGGGGGAAGGGGCTTGGTCATTGGACAGGACAGTCACCTTTAGCAGGGGGCAGGTGCAGCAGCAGGGCACATATACAGTGCAGTGACTAGTTATCCTGGTCAGTCTGGGAGGTGGTTTTCATGTTCTGTGTGGTGGGGGTGGTGGTGTTGCTCTGTGACTTGGTGGCGGGGGAGGGCAGTTACAGATCTTATGCAGCGGTCCTTACCCTGGATCACAGAGCCGCGCAGCAGGGGATCTGTAACCCTCCTCCCCCTGCAAGACAGTCACATAGCCGACACATACACGCAGTCCCGGCCAGGAGGGCTGGCAGGCTCCGTTGAAACAACCAGTCCACCACCGCGGAGCCTGTCATTCCTGGAGTTTAGAAGCATCATTTGCATCACAACCCTAAACCCGCCCCCCGCCACAGTCTGCGTCCCAGGTTTAAAACATTCCCGCGAAAACAGTAATAAAGACAACGGTGTCCATTAACAAAACAGAACAGATTTTATTTTTTGGGAAGGGGGTGAAGGGGGTATGTAATTGGAGAGGATAGTCGACGGCAACTGGGTAAAGAAACGGGGGCAAGTTCAGCTTCTGTGTCCACAAACTTAAAAGTCACTGGGTACCCTGCTCAGCCTTGAAACTGGCTTTCAAAGCCTCCCGGATGCACAGCGCGTCCCGCTGGGCTCTTCTAATCGCCCGGCTGTCTGGCTGGGCGTAATCAGCAGCCAGGCTATTTGCCTCAACCTCCCACCCCGCCATAAAGGTCTCCCCCTTGCTCTCACACAGATTGTGGAGCACACAGCAAGCTGCAATAACGATGGGGATATTGGTTTCGCTGAGATCACAGCGAGTGAGTAAGCTTCTCCATCTCCCCTTGAGACGGCCAAAAGCACACTCCACCACCATTCTGCACTTGCTCAGCCGGTAGTTGAACAGTTCTTTTTCTGTGTCCAGGGCGCCAGTATAGGGCTTCATGAGCCAGGGCATTAGCGGGTAGGCTGGGTCCCCGAGAATCACTGTAGGCATCTCCACATCCCCAACAGTTATCTTGTGGTCCGGGAAGTAAATACCTTCCTGCAGCCGTCTAAACAGACCAGAGTTCCTGAACACGCGAGCGTCATGAACCTTGCCCGGCCATCCGACGTAGATGTTTGTAAACCGTCCCCGATGGTCCACCAGTGCTTGCAGCACCATTGAAAAGTAGCCCTTTCTATTGATGTACTGGCTGGCCTGGTGGCCCGGTCCCAGGATAGGGATGTGAGTCCCATCTATAGCCCCACCGCAGTTTGGGAATCCCATCGCAGCGAAGCCATCTATGATGGCCTGCGCGTTTCCCAGGGTCACTACCTTTGACAGCAGTACCTTGACGATTGCCTTGGCTACTTGCATGACAACAACCCCCACGGTAGATTTGCCCACGCCAAAGTGGTTCACGACTGACCGGTAGCTGTCCGGCGTTGCAAGCTTCCAGAGGGCTATGGCCACTCGCTTCTGGACAGTCAGGGCTGCTCGCATCCGGGTGTCCTTGCGCTTCAGGGCAGGGGACAGCAACTCACAAAGTTCCAGGAAAGTCCCCTTCCGCATGCGAAAGTTTCGCAGCCACTGGGATTCATCCCAGACCTGAAGCACTATGCGGTCCCACCAGTCCGTGCTTGTTTCCCGGGCCCAGAATCGCCGTTCAACAAAATCCACATGCCCCATTGCAAACGTGATGTCCTCGGCGCTGGGTGTCGTGGTTTCTGACAGCTCTGTGCTACTCTCCGACTTCAGGCCCTCACGGCGGTGCCGTAGCCTCCTCGCCTGATTTCTCTGCATCTGCCTCTGGGAAAGGTGTATGATAAGGTGCGAGGCGTTGAGAACGGCCACAACTGCAGCGATGGTCGCAGCGGGATCCATGATCGCAGTGCTGTGGCGTCCGCGCTGTCACTGATCAAAAAGTGCGCGAACTGATTTCCCGCCGGCGCTTTCAGGGAAGGAGGGAGGGCGGTAGTGACGGACGGATGACGACAGTTACCCAAAAGCACCCTCGCCACATTTTTTTACCCAGAAGGCATTGGGGGCTCGACCCAGAATTCCAATGGGCAGCGGGGACTGCGGGAACTGTGGGATAGCTGCCCACAGTGCACTGCTTCCAATGTCGACGCTTTCCCTGGTAGTGTGGACTGACAAAGTCGAATTACTGTCCTTAGTGTAGACACACACGTTCGACTTTCTAATATCGATTGCACATATTCGATTTAACTAAAATCGAACTACTCTCGTAGTGTAGACATACCCTTAGAATTGTGAAACAAAAACATGACTTGGTCTAGTGAATTGTTGTAGTGGCTGCACTTTGTACTGGAGGCCAGGGATGTGCGTTCAGGCTTCTTGTTTCTTGAATTAGCACATTAGCAGGGCTTGTAGCAGAAAAACAGAATGCTCTGTCCCTAGGAAAAGTCAGCTCCTTGTATTGCTTGAGTCGCCTATTTTTCGCTAGCACTCTGTAATACTAACCCTGAGATATTTCACTCTTTATTTTTCACCATTCTGAGGAACAGCCATTTATTGTTACTCCATTTCCTATAACTACTTCTGAATATATTGTAATGGTGGGAATCACCAGGTGGCACTGTTACACATAATTTTATACATTCTTCTTAGTATCATGTGAGCAGTTTTTGAATACCTGCAGTACAGTTGTTAGTGTTGTGATGTAATTTCTTGTGTGAGGAGCTGTTGCACACAGCAAGAGAGTCTGCTTTCTGCTTTAATCTAACTAGAATCAGTTCTTTGTACAGAGTTGGCTCTGGTGTTTGGGCTGAGATTTCTGAAAGGGAGGTTTGCCAGCCGGCTATTTATGACCACCTGTATTCAAGGACTGCTATACATAATGTAAAATAAACAACATGTACTAAGGAAATACCCACACTCTGCATAACTGATTTGTCCTCCAACCAGAAACCTATTTGCTAGGCCCCAACGTCTATTACCATTAAGGAGAGGGGCTAAAATATTATATGACTTTGCCCCTTATCCTGTGGTGATGTGTTTCTCTTAATAGATTCTTGTGCAGGTTAGGAGTTTTACAAAGCCATTAAAGTGAAAATTTGTAGACCTAGTTCCTGGTTCACCACTGTTATTCCAGTTTTTGTCAGTGTATTGCCTTTGATTTCAAGAGAGTTACACCATCAGAAAACTAGAACAACAGTGTTGAATCAAGCCCTTGGTGTGAAAAGTTCTGGCAAGTTTAATGATAAAGTCACAGGGATGGCAGGAGAAGGCAAGCTAGTCAGGGATAAAACAGAAGAGGGGCCCAGAAGTTGGGAAGAAGTGATAGAAGTGAACCTTGCAAATGTGATTGGGGCCCAGGAGCTGGGATGGTATGGCAAAAGTGAGTCAGGTCAGCAGGATGGGTGACGGGAAGGAGTTGGGCCAATGGGTGGTGGCATTTATACATTTTGGGAA